>NW_027412389.1:0-30486 GCF_047663935.1 Musca autumnalis
AATCATGCTATGGTATCATATTAACTGTATAGTGGTTCTTGACGTTCTCTCCTGGTGTAAATGTGTGGTAGTTGGTTTCCGTGTGTGTGGATGTTTGTGTCTGTATCCTGCCATGCCAGTTGTGGTGATAGCCTAGGTATTGCATGGCATCGTTTATTGTATGATGGCGGCATGTTTGGGTGAATGAAAACACCAGTTGCTTATGGTAACTTTAGTCTGCTCTTTGCAACGTATCTGAGTGTGTGTAGGAATGCATGTTTGTCTGGCTGTGTGTGTGCGTGGCTGGTTCATGATATCCTTTCCTAGTTATTTGTTTGTTAAATGCATAATGGTTTTTGGTTTAGTTTGACTTGCCGTGGCCCAGACCCGGCATGCTATGGTTAGTGTTTTGCTGGTTTTACTCGCCTGTCTGCCTGTCTCTTCTTGGTTGGCATCGTTTGCTTGGTTGCCGGCGTTACGTTTGAAAGGTTTTACATGCAAAAATGTTCTCCTATGGTTTTGACATTGTATTTAGTTAGCTGGCAGGCAGCAATGGAAATGTGTGAGTACGTGTGGGTGTATAACTCTATCAACAATGTAGAGGCCTTTGTAGGAGAGTGTATGTTTGCGAATGCGTTTAGCTTGCAGCAAATTTTGTTTTCAGTTCATGGCGTTCATAACAAGTGTTCTTGTGTCTTATCAGCCTGGCATACTTTTAGGTGCGTTCTTGCATTTATTGGCTCTTTGACTACCTATGCTGGTCGTCTGTTCGTCCGTCCTTCCGTGAGTCTTTGAGTCTTATGCTCTCAATTTGCTATTCAATATTGGTTTATGACATAGCCATACCAACAACACCACCAGCATTTACATAAGCAGCAGCAGACTTAGGTTACTAGGCAATAATATCCATATCTCTTACTCTGGCTTAATAGACCAGCCAGTTAGCAATCTGGCTGGTTGGCTATAAGACATGTAAGCATGTCGAAATGCAACAAAACAAACCTCCAGGAAAATTAACTTGCTAATTGAATTTTGAAAAAAAAAAAGAATGCAAAGCAACAAATATGAAGCCCTAAGCCCAAACAAAGAGCTGAAAATAAACAAACGGGGGATGAAAAAATGTGTTCACAACCATGAAATTGATATTGAAAAACACTTTAGAAAATGAGAATTTTTTTGCAGGGGAGTGCAGAAAATATAAACAAAACAAGTTAGCTATGAGTGTGTGTGAACAAATCATCAATTGTGTAACACTTGAAAGTATGCTTTATATATTGATATGCTCCACAAGGTATGCTATGGAAAATAACACACACAAAGAGAAATCAATTAATTTAATTCTGGTTTATATTCTGCTGACAAAGCTTCAATGGTTTAATAAATTTAATAGAGAATCTATTGAAGTAGTATTGTGCAAAACCTAAATATAATAGAGAATGTGGTAGAAGGCTTTATGAGGTTTTCTATACACAAAGGGTTTTTTACAGATAGAAGATCTTCATGGAACTTTTAGGAGGTCTTCTTTCAATGGAAAGCATTTGGGATCTCGTGTATAGATAGAAGTTCCTTAGAAGGTTTACCATAGATAGAAGACCTTTATGAGGCCTTCTATAAACAGAAACCCTTTAGGAGTTTTACGGTTAACGCAAATTTGGTCATACAACTTCTAATGAAATTTTCTCCAAATACACCAAATACTGCATCGTCTGCTTTTCCAGGCGTCCATGCTTCAGATACATTAGCAGAGACATTATTAGAGTTTTTCACTAGAAGTAAAAATTGCAATTGTGCGCACGATAACTCCCAAAGGGAATAACCGATGTGGTCCATACTTTGCACATCGTTTTATTTCTACCAGACATAGATCATGTTCGCAAAAGTGCAGTTTAAGGACATGCAGGTTGTACCTGCGCCCCTTTTACGGTGATACAATTTTTCTTGGGCAATTACAAATTTCCTGAGCACTAAAAAAACTCTGCCGGCTCTAACTAAAATGACTGATGAATACGTTATTTATGAATTGAGTAATCAGTTTGGCCGAAACTTTGCAATCGAAATAATTCTTCCAGACGTATATCAAGTTCCAACAATGTCCATGTAGCACAAGTTCACGATTACTAAACTACAGTACTAAAAAAAAAACTGCTGTGTTCGTCCCGAAAGATGGGGAACCTACCAAAAAGTTCCTTAGACGTTTTGAAAGCCCGGTATCAGAAGGAAAAGTACAGTGCATGAACGCGATGATACAGACAAGCTCACTTATATTAAAATGATCGAGGATCTCAGAATGCAAAATTCACAGAAAACGGCGATCGTTCATCTACCTCCCAGTGAGAACATTTCAACACAACTCAAGAGACTCTTCAGAAAAAAATGGTTCTTCAACAAAGTCGTTAAGGACAACCTGATGGTAGCTGAGGTTAACGACAAGAAAGGAAGCTGTGAACACAGGGGAATGTGGTAAAGTAGATACTATAGGAAATTAGAAATTATGGGATATGTTTTTGCAGACGGCGATTCTCTCATGTCCGACTCTAGCAAGGTTCAACGTGGTTACAGGGTCATCAAATGCATGGATGAGTTCTCAAATGGATTCCTGAAGGAATGCCCAGGAAATCCCAACGAGGCCTCGTGCTAAAGCTTGGTTGACCAGGATAGATTGCGATGGTCCAAAGCCGGTGAAGGGTTGACGAATATGAACAAGGATGTTCCAATGGGCGAGTGGTCAGTCGTTAGAAAAAATATTCTTTAAAAAATCCACGTTGTTAGAAAAAATATTCTTTAAAAAATCCACGTTGTTAGAAAAAATATTCTTTAAAAAATCCACGTTGTTAGAAAAAATATTCTTTAAAAAATCCACGTTGTTAGAAAAAATATTCTTTAAAAAATCCACGTTGTTAGAAAAAATATTCTTTAAAAAATCCACGTTGTTAGAAAAAATATTCTTTAAAAAATCCACGTTGTTAGAAAAAATATTCTTTAAAAAATCCACGTTGTTAGAAAAAATATTCTTTAAAAAATCCACGTTGTTAGAAAAAATATTCTTTAAAAAATCCACGTTGTTAGAAAAAATATTCTTTAAAAAATCCACGTTGTTAGAAAAAATATTCTTTAAAAAATCCACGTTGTTAGAAAAAATATTCTTTAAAAAATCCACGTTGTTAGAAAAAATATTCTTTAAAAAATCCACGTTGTTAGAAAAAATATTCTTTAAAAAATCCACGTTGTTAGAAAAAATATTCTTTAAAAAATCCACGTTGTTAGAAAAAATATTCTTTAAAAAATCCACGTTGTTAGAAAAAATATTCTTTAAAAAATCCACGTTGTTAGAAAAAATATTCTTTAAAAAATCCACGTTGTTAGAAAAAATATTCTTTAAAAAAATCCACGTTGTTAGAAAAAATATTCTTTAAAAAATCCACGTTGTTAGAAAAAATATTCTTTAAAAAATCCACGTTGTTAGAAAAAATATTCTTTAAAAAATCCACGTTGTTAGAAAAAATATTCTTTAAAAAATCCACGTTGTTGGAAAAAATATTCTTTAAAAAATCCACGTTGTTAGAAAAAATATTCTTTAAAAAATCCACGTTATTAGAAAAAATACTCTTTAAAAAATCCACGTTGTTAGAAAAAATATTCTTTAAAAAATCCACGTTGTTAGAAAAAATATTCTTTAAAAAATCCACGTTGTTAGAAAAAATATTTTTTTAAAAAATCCACGTTGTTAGAAAAAATATTCTTTAAAAAAATCCACGTTGTTAGAAAAAATATTCTTTAAAAAATCCACGTTGTTAGAAAAAATATTCTTTAAAAAATCCACGTTGTTAGAAAAAATATTTTTTTAAAAAATCCACGTTGTTAGAAAAAATATTCTTTAAAAAAATCCACGTTGTTAGAAAAAATATTCTTTAAAAAATCCACGTTGTTAGAAAAAATATTCTTTAAAAAATCCACGTTGTTAGAAACAATATTCTTTAAAAAATCCACGTTGTTAGAAAAACTATTCTTTAAAAAATCCACGTTGTTAGAAAATCTATTCTTTAAAAAATCCACGTTGTTAGAAAAAATATTCTTTAAAAAATCCACGTTGTTAGAAAAAATATTCTTTAAAAAATCCACGTTGTTAGAAAAAATATTCTTTAAAAAATCCACGTTGTTAGAAAAATATTCTTTAAAAAATCCACGTTGTTAGAAAAAATATTCTTTAAAAAATCCACGTTGTTAGAAAAAATATTCTTTAAAAAATCCACATTGTTAGAAAAAATATTCTTTAAAAAATCCACGTTGTTAGAAAAAATATTCTTTAAAAAAATCCACGTTGTTAGAAAAAATATTCTTTAAAAAATCCACGTTGTTAGAAAAAATATTCTTTAAAAAAATCCACGTTGTTAGAAAAAATATTCTTTAAAAAATCCACGTTGTTAGAAACAATATTCTTTAAAAAATCCACGTTGTTATAAAAAATATTCTTTAAAAAATCCACGTTGTTAGAAAAATATTCTTTAAAAAATCCACGTTGCTAAAAAAAATATTCTTTAAAAAATCCACGTTGTTAGAAAAAATATTCTTTAAAAAATCCACGTTGCTAGAAAAAATATACTTTAAAAAATCCAAGTTGTTTTAAAAATGTTTTTTAAAAAATCCACGTTGTTAGAAAAAATATTCTTTAAAAAATCCACGTTGTTAGAAAAAATATTCTTTAAAAAATCCACGTTGTTAGAAAAAATATTTTTTAAAAATTTCACGTTGTTAAAAAAAAATATTCTTTAAAAAATCCACGTTGTTAGAAAAAATATTCTTCAAAAAATCCACGTTGTTAGAAAAAATATTCTTTAAAAAATCCACGTTGTTAGAAAAAATATTCTTTAAAAAATCCACGTTGTTAGAAAAAATATTCTTTAAAAAATCCACGTTGTTAGAAAAAATATTCTTTAAAAAATCCACGTTGTTAGAAAAAATATTCTTTAAAAAATCCACGTTGTTAGAAAAAATATTCTTTAAAAAATCCACGTTGTTAGAAAAAATATTCTTTAAAAAATCTACGCTGTTAGAAAAAATATTCTTTAAAAAATCCACGTTCTTAGAAAAAATATTCTTTAAAAAATCCACGTTGTTAGAAACAATCTTTATATATAAAACTCAATTGTCGTTTGTTGGTAATTGAATCAGTTGAAAACGGCTGGAGCGATTTGAATAATTTTTTGTGAAAATGTTAGTCATAGTCCAGTTTAGGTTTTTATGCAAAGAAAAATTGTCCACGCCCACTTTTCCGCCCACTTTTCCGCCCACTTTTATAAATATGTTATATCTACGAAACTACTCAACAGATTTTCCTGAAATTTTCTGGGAACGTAGAGTAATGGCCCCCGGTTGAAATAGGCTAGGTATATGGTTGAATTTCGGATCGGGCGGGGTACCTCCCCTATGCCCTATTTTTGTAAAATTGCAATATACAAATGTATCGCTTTGAAAATTAATTTCCGAATGGTGATTGTGTCTCCGACCTTACGTGCTCATTTGGGACATTAAGAGTGGACAACGCCCACTTTTTTAAATATGTTATATCTACGAAACTACTGAATCGATTTTCCTGAAACATTCAGCGAATGTACAGGGTTGGTCCCCGATAAAAATAGGCTACATATTTTTTGACTTTCGGATCGGACGGGTACCTCCCCTATGCCCTATTTTTGTAAAAATGCAATATTTGCAACAAATACGAATGTATCGGTTTGGGAATTTATTTGCGAGTCAATGGGGATTGTGTCTCCAACCTTACGTAATTATTTTGGGACTTAAGATCCGACCACGCTCACTTTCTAATTAGGTTATATCTACAAAACTACTGAAGGGATTTTCATGAAAATCGCGATTTTTCTAAACTTTTAAATCTTTATAAATAAAAATCAAAAAGAGAATTAATTCAAAATCAAATATCGTTCGTTGGTAATGGCATCAGTTGAGAACGGCTGGACCGATTTCGATCATTTTTCCTGTAAAATGTGCGCCATAACCCGACTTTGGTTTCTATGCAAAGAAAATTTGACCATGCTCACTTTTACGCCCACTTTTTCAATTTTCAATTTTTATTATTTTTACAAAAACTACTGAACCGATTTTCCTGAAATTGCCAGGAAATGTACAGAGATGGCCCCCGCTTAAAATAAGCTACAAATTCAGTTGAATTTCGGAAAAGGCGGGGTACTTCCCCTTTACCCTATTTTTTTAAAAATGTTATATTTACAATAAATACGAATGTATCGGTTTGGAAGTTAATTTGCGAGACATTTGTGGTTGTCTCTCCGACCTTACCTACTTTTTTAGGATCCAAAGACTTGACCACATCCACTTTTTAAAATATGTTACATCTACAAAACTACAGAACCGATTTTCCTGAAAATGTCAGGGAATGTACGGGCATATTTTCTTGAATTTTGAAGGGGGCATATTTAAAAAAAAGTCTTATCTTTATGAATAAAAATCAAATGCTGTCATAACCCAACTTGGGTTTTTTGGAAAGAAAAGTTTACCACGCCCCCGAAAACAGGTTACGTACATATTTTATTGAATTCCAGAGGGTGCGGGGTACCGCCCCTATATTTAAAAAAAACGTTATATTTGCAAACATTATGTATGTATCGGATTAAAAATTTACGGATTAATCTACAATCTAGGTACTTCTTTGGGGCCTATAGACCCGACCACGCCTGTTTTTTAATATGTCATAACTCCAATACTACTGAAGGGATTTCCATAAAATTTGCTGCAAAAGCTCATAGTTAGCCGTTGTTATGTATATTTTATGAATATCGGCAGAATTGGGGTACCTTCCCCATGCCTTTCTGTTAAACGCTATATGTATAAACCAAACTTATGATTATATCGGTTTCACCATACATTTTGGTAGGCAATGAAGTTGTGTATTTGGAGCCAAAATACCGGACCAGGCCCACTATTTTTAATATGTTATATCTTGAAAACTGATGACCACGCCCACTCTTTTCAAAACATTATTTTTCCAAAACTACTGAACCTAATTTTCAGAAAATGTTCAGGAATGTCCGGTGGTCCAAAATGCTATATATTTGTAGACAAATTTCGGGGCCTATTATTTTATAATCGCTATATTTGCTAAACTTATGAGTGAATCAGGTTGCACATTAGTTTTCGAGACAACGGTAGTTGCGCCCCCGATCAAGAAAAACTTTATATTTACAAATGTACTTAAATTGTGAGGTTCAACGGTCCATCAGCCATGAAAAGCTAAAACATACAAGTCTCAATAAGCGGGAGAATTCGATTTAACCATTTTTTAACTTTTATAATAAGTTCGCTTTAAGATAAAGACAGGGACATGGACGATAATAAATCCTAAAAGGCACAAAATCTGTTGATAAATTTAAAATCCTTCTCGGTTTGACAATGGACCGAAGAAGTGAGGACGAAAATACCTATTTTTGAATTGTCAAGCATAAAGTCGATAAAAAGTTGTCATTAAAACTTATTACGATGGGGCAGCAACGCGGACCGGGGTCTGCTAGTATTTTTTAAAAATTTCACGTTGTTAGAAAAAATATTCTTTAAAAAATCCACGTTGTTAGAAAAAATATTCTTTAAAAAATCCACGTTGTTAGAAAAAATATTCTTTAAAAAATCCACGTTGTTAGAAAAAATATTCTTTAAAAAATCCACGTTGTTAGAAAAAATATTCTTTAAAAAATCCACGTTGTTAGAAAAAATATTCTTTAAAAAATCCACGTTGTTAGAAAAAATATTCTTTAAAAAATTCATGTTTGTCGGTCTTTATGTCGTTAAAAAAATATTATATAAGTACAATATTTAAAAATATTTTTTCCCTATTTCACTTTTCTTTTTATGGCCATTAAAAGAGAAAATATTTCTATTTTCTAGGCGCTGCTCTGAGCCATTTAAATACCTCTCATTATTTGTAATTTGATTTTATCTATTCGTTTAAAATGAAAATTAATTTTAACTAAATCCCTTTAGCCAGCAACATTCCAAGTCGTATCGTTAATTTTATTTAAGATGGGAAAAATGGTGGGATAATGATGGGATTCCAAAAGGAAAATATTGTCTTTGATCTCTTCTGTTGCTGTGTGCGCTTTTCTCGCTAATATCTTGTGTTTTATTTTTATTTATTTTAATGTTTGTCAGTTTCGTTTCTTTGTCTACTTTGTCTTCGATTTCGTGTAAATATTTTTTAGATTTTTTCGCCTTCTTTTTTATCGTCTAACCTCCCACTCCCGGCCAAGTACATTGGATTAAGTGACATTTGTCGCAAAATGATTTCACTTGACTAGACATTTCGCTGACAGAGTAATAAAAGAAAAACGATTAAAAATGGAGGAAAACTGGACGGGGAGGAGACTTTTTGGGTGGGGAAAGGGATATGAAACCAAAATAAGAAACCATGGATTCTTCCATTTGGTGTTAAATTTTATAATTATTAAAAAAGGACTTGATTTAGGCACCCCCTTAAAAATGGCTTAACCACGTCCTTTCCAAATCATTTACCAGCAAAAAAATTAAAGGGCAAAGGCCACAGTTAACTTTTGGGTGGAAAAAAATTTATACTTTTCCAAAGTTGTTAAATTGTCGTCGTTGTAGTTTATCTATTTTCTTTCACTTGCTTTTTTACTGGTTGTTTCTTCTTCCTGTCTTGGCATTTCTTTGGCCATGCTTGAATTGTCCTTATCGTTAAGGCTGTTGTTGTTGTTTTTCGCATGTCTTTGTATATGGTGCGAACTGAACGTATGTCTTCTTTTGTCAAGGAGGGAAAATTTGGTATTTATTTACTTTGATTACCGTTGACAATTTCTTTATTTAGTTCCTATGGCTTTGCTAGAGGATTTCTATTCTATTTCAATGCTTTGTTCATTGTTTTTTTTTTCGTTTTCTTTCACACAAATTCCTTAAGCATTTTTGCTGTTTTAATAAATGATTCCTTGTTGTTTTCCTTTAGCAAAGAGCCTGGCAATGCTATTTGAGGATTTTTTTTGTCATCACACGCTTGGCTACATTTTTTGCTCATCGCTATCAGGACTTATCTATCAGAGAAGTTGATTATTTACATAGGATTTTCTGTCATTCCACAATTCGATTTGTTATTAAATTTTTGGGGCGTTAGAAAATTTTGTAGGAAGTTTGTCAGGAAAAATGACAAACAACGAAACTGTTGTCTGGGAATTTATTGCAAATGACATGCTTGAGGCAATCTTAATTTGGAGGGCAGGCATTATATATTTGAGGGATAATGTTGGAACAATAAATGGGATTTTTTAAGAATATTTGGATTTTTTATAAATATTTTTTTTTCAACCAACCAAAGCGTGGATTTTTTATAAATATGTTTTTCATCAACCAACCATAGCGTGGATATTTTATAAATATTTTTTTTTTCAACCAACCAAAGCGTGGATTTTTTATAAATATTTTTTTCATCAACCAACCATAGCGTGGATATTTTATAAATATTTTTTTCATCAACCAACCAAAGCGTGGATTTTTTATAAATATTTTTTTCATCAACCAACCAAAGCGTGGGTTTTTTATAAATATTTTTTCATCAACCATTCAAAGCGTGGATTTTTTATAAATATTTTTTTATCAACCAACCAAAGCGTGGATTTTTTATAAATATTTTTTTTATCAACCAACCAAAGCGTGGATTTTTTATAAATATTTTTTCATCAACCAACCAAAGCGTGGATTTTTTAAAAATATTTTTTTCATCAACCAACCAAAGCGTGGATTTTTTAAAAATATTTTTTTCATCAACCAACCAAAGCGTGGATTTTTTAAAAATATTTCTTTCATCAACCAACCAAAGCGTGGATTTTTTAAAAATATTTTTTTCATCAACCAACCAAAGCGTGAATTTTTTATAAATATTTTTTTCATCAACCAACCAAAGCGTGGATTTTTTAAAAATATTTCTTTCATCAACCAACCAAAGCGTGGATTTTTTAAAAATATTTTTTTCATCAACCAACCAAAGCGTGAATTTTTTATAAATATTTTTTTCATCAACCAACCAAAGCGTGGTTTTTTATAAATATTTTTTTCATCAACCAACCAAAGCGTGGATTTTTTATAAATATTTTTTTCATCAACCAACCAAAGCGTGGATTTTTTATAAATATTTTTTTCATCAACCAACCAAAGCGTGGATTTTTTAAAAATATTTTTTTCATCAACCAACCAAAGTGTGGATTTTTTATAAATATTTTTTTCATCAACCAACCAAAGCGTGGGTTTTTTAAAAATATTTTTTTCATCAACCAACCAAAGCGTGGATTTTTTAAAAATATTTTTTTCATCAACCAACCAAAGCGTGATTTTTTTATAAATATTTTTCATCAACGAACCAAAGCGTGGATTTTTTATAAATATTTTTTTCATCAACGAACCAAAGCGTGGATTTTTTATAAATATTTTTTTCATCAACCAACCAAAGCGTGGATTTTTTTATAAATATTTTTTTCATCAACCAACCAAAGCGTGGATTTTTTATAAATATTTTTTTCATCAACCAACCAAAGCGTGGATTTTTTATAAATATTTTTTTCATCAACCAACCAAAGCGTGGATTTTTTAAAAATATTTTTTTCATCAACCAACCAAAGCGTGGATTTTTTATAAATATTTTTTTCATCAACCAACCAAAGCGTGGATTTTTTAAAAATATTTTTTTCATCAACCAACCAAAGCGTGGATTTTTTATAAATATTTTTTTCATCAACCAACCAAAGCGTGGATTTTTTATAAATATTTTTTTCATCAACCAACCAAAGCGTGGATTTTTTATAAATATTTTTTTCATCAACCAACCAAAGCGTGGATTTTTTATAAATATTTTTTTCATCAACCAACCAAAGCGTGGATTTTTTTATAAATATTTTTTTCAGCGACCAACCAAAGCGTGGATTTTTTATAAATATTTTTTTCATCAACCAACAAAAGCGTGGATTTTTTATAAATATTTTTTTCAGCGACCAACAAAAGCGTGGATTTTTTATAAATATTTTTTCAGCGACCAACAAAGGCGTGCATTTTTTATAAATATTTTTTTCATCAACCAACAAAAGCGTGGATTTTTTATAAATATTTTTTTCATCAACCAACCAAAGCGTTGATTTTTTAATAACAATTTTTTCATCAACCAACAAAAGCGTGGATTTTTTATAAATATTTTTTTCAGCGACCAACAAAAGCGTGGATTTTTTATAAATATTTTTTCAGCGACCAACAAAGGCGTGCATTTTTTATAAATATTTTTTTTAAGCGACCAACAAAAGCGTGGATTTTTTATAAATATTTTTTTCAGCGACCAACAAAAGCGTGGATTTTTTATAAATATTTTTTTCAGCGACCAACAAAAGCGTGGATTTTTTAAAAATATTTTTTCAGCGACCAACAAAAGCGTGGATTTTTTATAAATATTTTTTTCAGCGACCAACAAAAGCGTGGATTTTTTATAAATATTTTTTTCAGCGACCAACAAAAGCGTGGATTTTTTATAAATATTTTTTTCAGCGACCAACAAAAGCGTGGATTTTTTATAAATATTTTTTTCAGCGACCAACAAAAGCGTGGATTTTTTATAAATATTTTTTTCAGCGACCAACAAAAGCGTGGATTTTTTATAAATATTTTTTTCAGCGACCAACAAAAGCGTGGATTTTTTATAAATATTTTTTTCAGCGACCAACAAAAGCGTGGATTTTTTATAAATATTTTTTTCAGCGACCAACTTTTTTTAATCCTTATGGATTACTCTATTGTTGCATTATGGGACTCCTTTTGCATGAGATATGAATATTAAAAAGAAACCTTACTTTTCTTACATTTCACAGCTACATTCCCTTTGAAATATTAACAACTCTCCTTTTCACCTTCAAGCAGAAACTAAATATAATTAAATTAGTATTCGTTGCATCTTCTGCTTCTGGCCATTGAGCGCGTAAGCAACTATTATAACAAAATTGTAAATCTTAATGCAAATCATTGCAAACAATAACAGCAGTAGCCGGGGCAATAGCAGCAACAAAATCCTGCAATCCGTTTCACAATGCAAGTGAAGCTCGAACAACTATGCGTTCAAAACATGATAATGGTGGGTAAGTGAAACGTGTCATGGCAAATATTTGCATAGAATAACAAGAAAAATAAATCTCCGGTCTCAAATGGCTTATCTTGGCTTTTGCCATCTATAGCCCCCCCTTTGTTTCCCTGACCTCTTTACACTCCTTCACAACTTTTCTTCCTGAAGCATCACTTGTGTTGCACCATTCCTTTTGTCCTAGCACTGCAACTTGATAACAGCATTTAAATGTTCTTTCATTTCATTGCAATCTGCGGAGCGAGAGAACTTTAACCGGAAATAAAAAGTGCGAAATATCCATTGACTCAACCACTCCTCGAATAATATAAGCGCAATGGCTTATTAAACAAATGCCACAAGTAGTAAGAGAATACTTAGAGCGGTGATACCCCTTCTCACAAAATAACCACAGCAATGAATTAACTACTGACTGGCCAATAACGCGGATGGTGTTGTTTTCATATAAAAAAGTAAGTTCTCCAACCCTTAAGCGGAACTATGCCAGTTTGATGGTAATCTTTTAATTTCATGTTTCGCACCAAAGAAAAAAGAGAAAATCCGCATACCAGGAGGGTGGATTTTTATTATTTACCTTAATTTCCAAGTCTGCTCACTTCGAACGGGTGTAAATAAACCCATTATTCATATTTATTGCACCATTGAGCAAAGAGGTAGTCAGTCGTGTGCACCCCTTAACATGGCATAGCTGCGTTAAATTAGACAGATACGTGGCACAGAAAGGAACGGAATTTGGGAACTAAAAATGGAAAATTCTTTAGAACTCTTTTTTATATATTAAAATACGAAATATTATAAAATTATATATTTATTAAAAATAAAAAATATTTAATGCTTTATGAAAAGAAAATTAATTGTTTAAAAAATTTTAAAATATTTTTGAAAAAATATTAAAATATTTAAAAATAAAAATCCTTTTAAAATTATTATTAAAAAACATTGCTTCCTTCCATGCCCTTTTCGTCCTTTATTTTAAGAGCCGCTATAAAAGTACCATAAGATGACGTTTTTCAGCTTCGAAATGTTCTGCAAAAATGTGGCGCAGAAAATTTTAGGTACGGCTCCCATTGACAACTAATCGATTTTGTCGCGTTTTCATAGTCATTTTTACATTTACTCTCATTTGCTCATTTACCCTTTTCTACTTTCATTGTCAGGTTTTGCTTTTGGTATACCCCATATAGAAGCTGAGATATTCGCTTTGGAAAAAAACGTTGTCTTTTTATCCACATAAGTTTTTTGCCCATTCCGACCCATAAATATTATCCGACCATCACCAAAGTCAATAGGCTTCTTCCCCTCCGGGACCCCAATCAACATCTAAAATTTCGTGACGATCCGATCAAAATTGCGACCTGTAGCGTGATTACAAGGTTTAGATGTACAGATGGACGGACGGACGGACGGACGGACACACATAGCCAGATCGACTCAGCTCGTCGAGACATTCATTTTGGTATATATAAGTATGGGTCTTCGACCATTATTTCGATGCGTTACAAACTTATTGGCCAAAACCAACTTATAATACCCTCCCCACATAGTGGTGTAGGGTATAATAAGCTAAAGTAACAGTGAATAAAGATATAACGCTAATTCCTGATGGCTTACATGGTCTCTAGCAAAAACTTCATCACGCCATAATCCGGAAGTTCGACTCACGGCGGAGCTGTCCTTCTGGATTCTGAATATACTCACCAAGGCCGTTCTTCCCCAAGAGGAATTTTCCGTGCTCCAGACTTTTGTTTTGTTGGACAGTGTTATTCAAAAATATTATTTAAACAGATTGTTGTAAATAAAAAATTAAGATAATTAAAAAAATAAAATATCCACGTATTATTAAAAATATTTTTTAAAAATTCCACGAAGTTTTGAAAAATATTTTTAAAAAAATAGAATATCAACGAATTATTGACAAATATTTTTTAAAAATTCCACGAATTATTAAAAAATATTTTTTTTTTAAATTCCACGAATTATTATAAAATATTTTAAAAAATAAAATATCAATGAGTTATTGAAAAATATTTAAAAAATTTAAAGTATCAACGAATTATTGAAAAATATATTTAAAAACATTTAAAATATCAACGAATTATTGAAAAATATTTTTTAAATCCACGAATTATTGAAACATAATTTTAAAAAATCCAGGAATTATTGAAAAATATTTTTTTCAAAATTCACGAATTATTGAAAAATATTAAAAAAAAAATAAATATCAAAAATTATTGAAAAATATTTTTACAAAAATTTTAAAATATCAACGAATAATTGAAAATATTTTTACAAAAAAATAAAATATCAACAAATTATTGAAAAATATTATAAAAATTAAAACAAAAACGAATATTTGAAATCTATTTTTTTAAAAATTCCACGAATTATTACGAAAACATTTTTAAAAATTCCACGAATTATTGAAACATATAAAAAAAAAAGAAATTAAAATATCAACGAATTATTGAAAAATATTTTTTCAAAAAAGTTAAAGTATCAAAGTATTTTTAAAAAATTTAAAATATTAACGAATTATTCAACAATATTTTTTTTTAAAAACCACGAATTATTGAAAAATGTTTAAAAAACAATTTAAATATCAAAGAATTATTGAAAAATGTTAAAAAAAATTAAATTTCAAAGAATTATTGAAAACAAATTTAAGATATCAACGAGTTATTGAAAAATATTAAAAAAAATAAAATAAAATATTAACGAATTATTGAAATATATTTTTTTTTTTGTAAAAATCCACGAATTATTGAGAAATATTTTTTTAATCCACGAACTATTGAGAAATATTTTTTTAAATACACGAATTATTGAAAAAGATTTTTTAATTCTACAATTTAGTGAAAAATATTTTTTAAAAAATCAACAATTAGTGAAAAATATTTTTTAAAAAATCCACAAATTAGTGAAAAATATTTTTTAAAAAATCCACAAATTTTTAAAAAATCTATGAATTACTGAAAAATAATTTTTAAAAAATCTACGAATTTTAAAAATTCCACGAATTATTGAAAAATAAGAAAATTCCACGAATTATTAAAATTTTTTTTTTTTAAAGTTCACGGATTGTTATAAAATATTTTGAAAAAATTAAGATATCAACGAATTATTGAAAAAGTATAGAAGTATAAAGTATCAACGAATTATTGAAAAATATTTTTAAAAACATTTAAAATATAAACGAATTGTTTAAAAATATTTTTTTAATCCACGAATTAATTAAAAATATTTTTTTTTTTAAAAATCCACGAATTATTGGAAAATATTTTTTTAAATTCACAAATAAGTGAAAAATATTTTTTAAAAAATCCACAAATTAATGAAAAATATTTTTTAAAAAATCCACAAATTAGTGAATAATTATTTTTTAAAAAACCCACAAATTAGTGGGAAAAAAATTTTAAAAAATCTGTGAATTACTGAAAAATAATTTTTAAAAAATATACCAATTATTAAAAAAAATTATAAAATCTCCAAAATATTAAATATATATATTTTTAAATAACGATTTGTGAAAAATAAATTTTTAAAAAATTCACGATTTATGAAAAAATAATTTTTTAATTAATTATTGAAAATTATTTTTAAAAATTTAAGATATCATCGAGTTATTGAAAAATAATAAAAAAATAAAAAATTAATATTATTATTATTGAAAAAAATATATATTTTTTTGTAAAAATCCAAGAATTATTGAAAACTAATTTTTTTTGTAAAAATCCACGAATTATTTAAAAATATTTTTTTTTAAATCCACGAATTATTGGAAAATATTTTTTTAAATTCACAAATAAGTAAAAAACATTTTTTAAAAAATCAATAATTAGTGAAAAATATTTTTTAAAAAATCCAAAAATTAATGAAAAATATTTTTTAAAAAATCCACAAATTAGTGAAAAATATTTTTTTAAAAAATCCACAAATTAGTGGGAAAAATTTTTAAAAAATCTGTGAATTACTGAAAAATAATTTTTAAAAAATCTACCAATTATTAAAAAAATAGAAAATCTCCGAATTATTAAATATATATTTTTTTAAATAGCGATTTAACGAATTATTGAAAAATATATATATATATATATATATATATATATATATATATATATATATATATATATATATATATATTTTTTTTTTTTTTTTTTTTTTTGTAAAAATCCACGAATTATTGAGAAATATTTTTTTAGTCCACGAATTATTGAAAAATATTTTTTTTTAAATACACGAATTATTGTAAAATATTTTTTTAAATCTACAAGTTAGTGAAAAATATTTTTTATTTAAAAAATCTATGAATTATTTGAAAATAATTTTTAAAAATCTACGGACTTTAAAAATTCCACGAATAATTGAAAAATATTTTTTAAAATGCCACAAATTATTGAAAAATATTTTTTTTTAATTAAAATATCAACGAGTTATTGAAAAATATTTTTTAAAAATTCCATGAATTATTAAAAAATATTTTTATAAAATTCCACGAATTATTATAAAATATTAAAAAAAATTAAGATATCAACGAATTATTGAAAAAGTATAAAGTATCAACGAATTATTGAAAAATATTTTTAAAAACATTTAAAATATCAACGAATTATTGAAACATATTTTTTTTTTAAACCACGAATTATTGAAAAATATTTTTTTAAATCCACAAATTAGTGAAAAATATTTTTTAAAAAATCAACAAATTAGTGAAAAATATTTTTTAAAAAATACACAAATTAGTGAAAAATATTTTTTTAAAAAATCCACAAATTAGTGAGAAAAAATTTTTAAAAAACCTGTGAATTACTGAAAATATACGAATTATTAAAAAAATTAAAAAATCCACGAATTATTAAATACATTTTTTTAAAAAAAATTACGTCTTATGAAAAATAAATTTTTAAAAATTCACGATTTATGAAAAATTAAGTTTTTTTAAAAAAAATCAGGATTTATGAAAAATTAATTTTTTTTAAAAAAAATCAGGATTTATGAAAAATTAATTTTTAAAAAGTTACGAATTATTACAAAATATTTTTTAAAAAATCCAATATATTTAAAAAAATTACGATTTATGAAAAAATAATTGTTAAAAAATTAATTTTCAAAAATTTACAAATTATTACAAAATATTTTTTAAAAAATCTAATATATTTTAAAATAAATTTACGATTTTTGAAAAAAAATTAATTAAAAAATTTACGAATTATTACAAAATATTTTTTAAAAAAATCCACGATTTATGAAAAATTAATTTTTAAAATATCGATGATTTATGAAAAACTAGTTTTCAAAATAATCGACGATTTATGAAAAATTAATTTGTAAAAAATTCACGATTTTTGATCAATGAATTTTAAAATAATCCACGATTTATGATAAATTAATTTGTAAAAAATTCACGACTTATTTAAGATTAATTTTTAAAAAATTCACGACTGTTTATTTAGAAATAATGTTTAAAAATCCACGATTTATTTAAAAATAAATTTTAAAAAAATCCAAGATTTATTTAAAAATAATTTTTAAAAAATTCACGACTTATTAAAAAATAATGTCTAAAAAATTCACGATTTATAAAAAATGAATTTGAAAAAATCCACGATTTGTGAAAAAGTATTTTTTAAAAAATCCACGATTTATGAAAAATGATTTTTAATTTATGAAAAAATATATTTAAAAAAATCTACAATTTATGAAAAATATATATTTCAAACAATCCACGATTTATGAAAAATATTTTTGAAAAATTAAAACAATAATTTTAAAGAAATACAGAGAATGAAAAAATATTCTTTAAAAATCCCTAACTACGCCCCTGTTGTCATCATTCCTCATATTTTGTTCGCTTGATTTATACCATTTTGACATTGCAATCAAATGTGCATGTTAATTACATTTTTAAAACGCCCTCGGGAATGAATGAATATTGCACGGTTGTGGCTGACGGGCCGATAACAAAACTTCTAAATTGCAAATTTTAATAGAAAACATTAATGTATTCATGGGAAATTGTAACGAGAAACCGGTGTCAGTTTTTTCAAAACTAGTGGAAATAGTTGCAGATGACTTGAGGAAATCAGAAAACCTAGGAGGAAGATTTTATCTCAAAGTAAAGCCTTTTTTAAATAAAAATATGTTAATTTGAGATTTAAAGTCCACAAAGCTCATCATTTCAATATAATTACCTCTCTCCTTTTATTGTTGTTTCCTATTTTCATTAGCTTTAATATTTATTGTCATGACAATAACAATTTTTTACTTTTCATGCTAATTACACACTTCAATAAATTCAACTTTATCCCTATTTACCGTTACATATTTACATAAATATTCAGTAGTAGCTGCTGCTACTCAAAACCATGGATTCGAAAGCATCGACAACATTATCACAAACTCAAATACACTCAAATGAAAAATATTGATAGATAAAATGCCAATTGAAAAATGTTTAAATGGCAAAATGTAAAGTATACATTTAGGCTTATATAAACATTGCATACATAAAGGAGCGAAAGTACACACAAACATCCACTCAATTTAATTATACATACGTATTTAAATGTATATACATATACCACCCTTCATTATCTGTACTTCATCCAATGGAGACTTAATTTCACATTTTCATGCAAAAATATGTCAGAACAAGACAACCGACGTACGTCAAGTAGCCAAAGTTTATGTTGATGTAACAGAAAATTAATTTGCTATTATAGTGATAATTAAAAGATAACAAATAAACAACAAGAACAACGAAAGTAGCAGCATCATACAAACCTGTTAATTGAGATGATGTCTTGTCGTTATTAGTTAAAGAAGTGCGGAAGAAATCAATTTAAACTGAGTTATGGATAAGAAAAGCTGAGTTGATAGATTTTGATGGCATGGAATGAAAGGCTTGAGACAAGTGAAAGGGAATGCATTAAATTGACTTATAAATTAAGAAAATGTTCACGAAAACGAATAAATAAATAAATAAGACTTTGACATAGAAAAGCAATTTACAAAGACCTACAGATGTAAATATTTCAAATAATATTTCTTCATGGACTAGCAAAGCCCTGGGCAACTATTAAGAAAAGAATTATTCTTCAAATATCAGACGGAATGGATAGAGAAATGTTCATTATCAGCCCAATCGCGTGGGAATTAAATTCCCACGGAATATATTTCTCATGAGAAAACATTTCTCGAATCATGAACGATTTGCAGAAAATAATTTGGCATCACTGAAGACCCTTTCATACCTTGTGTGCATTTATTCTTGAGAAAATATTATGAATCCAGTTTTGCCAGTGCGATTTTTTCGGAAGAAAACACATGTTTGATGAATGCTTTCATGAAACCGTGATAGAAGAAAAGGAAAAAGATATAAATTCCGCACGGAATTAGCATTCGTAATTGGGCGGGATATTTCGACACGAATAATCGTCTCCCCCAGCTTCTCAGGTGTTGCTCTGGATTCGTTCATGTGAGCGTATACGACAGGGACTAACCTGCTGCATGCTGCGAGAACACTGCCCCCAGTAAGTTGTCATCGTCATCAGAATACGAGACTCTACCGCACTTGACACCAGCCGTTGGTGTTCAGTCCCCGAAAATGCATACTTTTTACAATTTAATTGGACTACGAGGTATGATCGAGAAAATTGTGCATATCATGAGTCGGAAAAATATAGCGGTCGCGGCGGTGCAGGAAATCAAGCTCAATAACAACTGCAGATTACAGCGCTATGATTGTTACAACGTACTTATGGCGGATCGCACCAGATGTGAAGGTGGGAGATTAGTTTTCCTATTGCACCAGTCTGTTCAATACATACCTATCTCGCTTAAGCCTGGCTCCAAAGACCCGTGCATAGAAAGTATGGGGTTAGCAGTCAGGTGTGGAACGGCCAAGGTAGAGTTGCTGAACGTATGCACCACGCCGATAAATAGTTGTACTCTATTCCAGCAAAATGTTCGATGCCAATGATGTCATTCAATCATGGGTGCAAGTGATCTGGCATGTCATCTTTTTAGCAACTTCATCGATGAATTTTATATGAGCTTGGACCCCAAAAGATGCTATTCATTTTTGGATCCAAAGCATGTCATTTACATTAATGCTTTCACATTTCATTTTCACCAATGCTTTGGCATGTCATTTTCACCAACCCTTTGCAATGACATTATCAATACGACGAGAGTTTTAACGTTGGTTGTGATTTCGAGTCTCCGACAACATCAAACATATTGTAAATAATTAATCTTATATATTTAGAAAAATGTGTATAAATAAAAACACAAAATTCATCTCTATTCGATGGAATGGGTTCAAATGCTGATGCACGACTTCCTTTGCATGGGGTATAGGGCTGTCTGACCAGATTGATAGCTCACGTTTTGCACGGCCAATAAGGCCCCCAACCAGAATTAGCGGAGAGTGTCACAGTTTGCCAGACATAAACACCGTGTCACAATGACATCTGGTCTGGCAAAAGTAGTTTCTCTTGGATCAGACCATCTCCCCATAAATGTCTCCATCAGCAGACCGACTGACTTCATCACCTCTGAACGCCACATTTTCATCAATCATGGTAAAGCTTATTGGCCCGGTTTCAGAGAGTTCACTAATCACCGCTGCAGAGAAATGTCCAACCCTTCTCATGTTTGGGTAGCGGGCACGATGTTACGGGACATCATCACAGCTGCAGCCGCTCACCATATACCTTCTGGTCGAATACCGTAAGTGAGACCAAATTTCCCTGCGGATGCCACGGGATTAGCAAATGAGCGTGAAAAGCTTCGTCGTGCCAACGACAGTGACCCCGGTGTCAGGGAGCTAACACTGGATGTTAACAGATTTGTCGGTGAACATAAGCGGAACAAGTGGTTAAATCATCTAAAAAGTTGCAACATTTGAGCAGGAATAAGTGAATTATGGACAACAGTTAAGTCATTCACTAAGAAGGATGATAGGACCTAAGTCATGTTTGGGGTACTGCGTCGCATTAGATATATTCCTGTCGAGGATGTTGCAGATGTTATCAGGAACGCTAAGTCATCTAAAAAGGACCATGGAGGACCTGACGGTGTCTCCATGGTAATGCTGAAACCTTGAGAAAGTTGAAAACCTGATAATTTCGAAGGGGTCTTGATGGTAACAGAATTCCGATTACCAACTACCCTAAGATTCTAAAAGTCTCATCCGATAGTATCCTCTCATGAGAGCTGATATGTAGGAGTTAGAGCATCAAGTCATAAGTCATAGAACATCAATACATATTCTCTTGGAAAACGAATGGGTGTTCTCAGAGAAACCATTGCGTTTTTTACAGAAGAAAAATTGGTCTTCCCATAGAATACCTCCATAGCCCCCATAGAACAATACCTCCAAATTTCGTTATTTTGAATATTTGGTATTTCGTCTTCGTTAGGGGTAAACAACTTTCCACATGAAATTTCTCGGTATAGGTCCACGTCTTCATATAGCCCCCATAGAACGTTAACTACCGATTTTCGGTATTTTAAATATATCTGACGTTTGGTGTTTAGTCTTCGTTGGGGGTACAAAACTTTCCACCTGAAAATTTTCAATATAGGTTCACGTCTTCGTATAGTCCCATACGTTGCCTCCCTATTTTCCGTATTTTGAAATTTGTGGTCAATATTCCACCGAAATGGCTCAAATTTGGTAGTTGGGGGTCCTTGATTTATATACCCGCCACATATTTGTTAGTTTCAAGGTTTAAGCGTCATTATCAAGCCGAAATGGCTGAAATTTTGTAATTTAGTCTTCGATCGAGGTATAAAATATTCAAGAAGAGAATTGTTGGTATAGGTCCATGTTTTTCTATAAGCCCATAGAGCGGTGCTTCCCGATTTTCGGTAATTTTAATGTTGTGGCCTCAATGGGTGTCGTAGGGGATGAATGATACCAAGCAACGGTATTGACCGGCTTTAACATGGCAAAGCCCAGGATTTATCTTGGTCCCTCTTTCATCTCAAGTGGACACTGACCTCCCCGTGGTGTCACCTGGGGAACTGCCTTTAACACCCGTTAAAGGTAGTGAGCTAACATGTGCCGCGCGTTCACCCATGAGAACGTTAAAAACTTGGGTTTGGGCGTCGGGTTAGTAACCCGCCCCTAGAAAAAACATCCTACTATGAAAAAACGAAAGAAAAGAAAAACAAACCCCTCTGAAGTTGACGAACTCCGCAAACGTTTTAAGGACCATGATCTGCGAATCTGCACCTGGAATGTTCGCACTCTTTATAGAGAAGGTGCAGTTTTCGCATTGGCAGACGTACTTGAAAAGTACAAGGCCGATATTACTGCCATACAGGAAATACGACGGATTGGGAAAGGCGTCACAACAACACCTAAAGGTGACGCACTGTATTATAGCTGCCATGACGTAAAGTCGGAGAATAAAACATCTGGTATCCAGCTTCACCCCAGTGAATGAAAGACTTGCTGCAATTCGAATAAAAGCTAAATTCTTCAACATTAGCTTGCGCTCATGCTCCCACTGAAGAAAAGGACGAACAGACCAAAGATATATTTTACGAGCGCTTAGAAGAAACATATGACCGTTGCCCTGCCCATGACATTAAAATCATTCTAGGCGATTTTAATGCCAACATTGGAAAGGAGAATATCTTTGGCCCAACAGTCGGGAAATTCAGCCTCCACAGTGAAACATCTGACAATGGTATGAGACTGATAGACTTTGCAGCTGCAAAAAACATGGTAGTTAGCAGTACCAGATTTAATCATATCGATATTCATAAGGGCACCTGGCTGTCTCCAGATCAAAGAACAAGTAATCAAATTGATCATGTTGTAATAGATGGAAGACATTCATCCAGCGTTTTGGATGTACGATCGTTTCGAGGCGCAAACATTGATTCGGACCACTACCTTGTTGCAGCAAAGGTACGTACCCGTCTAAACGTTGCAAATAAAGCACGAACAGACACAACGCAGAAGTTGGACATCGATAGGCTGCAAACACAACAGATAGCCACAGCATATTCCACTCAACTAGCCCAATTGCTTAACGCGAGCACTCCTTGTCCCGATAACATAACAACACAATGGCAAAATATTGCCCACTCCATGCAAACAGCCGCAAAATCCATACGTGGATTCCAGAGACCTCCACAAAGGAATTCATGGTATGACCAGGAGTGTCGTGCTGCTACCGAAGAAAAAAACGCGGCATATAGAGCTACTTTACAATCAGTAGGAACGCGTAGCGCACGAGAGAGATATCGGGAGAAAAGGAGAGAAGAGAAACGTCTTTTCCGCAAGAAAAAGAGAGAAATGGAAAAGCGTGAGTGTGAAAAAATCGAGATGTACAGGAGCCAGAATGAAGTCAGCAAATTCTACCAAAGAGTGAAACATCAAACAGATGGCTTTGGTACAGGCACATCCTCCTGTAGAGACCAGCAAGGTAATCTGGTAACAGATACAGATGGCGTGCGCAAGATATGGAAGGAACATTTCTCCAATCGTCTGGTATCCAATAGTAGCGAAGACGATGATACCACACATCCAATCCCAGAAGATGGTATAGAATGTATACCGCCCGGCCAAGATGAGGTAAAAACAGCTACCAACCGGCTGAAGAATAATAAAACAGCAGGAGCCGATGGCTTACCAGCCGAGCTGTTTAAAACCGGAGGCGACGCGCTGATAAGGTGTATGCATCAGCTAGTTAGCACCATCTGGCAGGAAGAACGCATACCCGACGATTGGAACCTGAGCATCCTATGTCCCGTCCACAAGAAAGGAGATAAGACTGTATGCTCCAACTATAGGGGCATAAGTCTTCTCCCTATTGCCTATAAGATAGTGTCAGGGATATTTTGCTAAAGGATTTGGTGTAGAGTGAATATTTGGTCTACTGTAAATTTCCTAGGTCAAAAACCGCATTGGTGTGACCCGATTATTCCATTCATCATAGGTTTTAGCCGTTCACATAATATGCTCAACAGCACTTAGTATGCGATGGGTATGAGACTTATGTCACTGTAGTTTACACAAACCGTCTTGTTTCCTTCCCTTCCAAAGGTGCCAATAGTTACGTATACATTTCTCAGACCAAATTTTGCTATTCAACTGATGCATACTCTTTACCAGTATGTCGCCACCGGTCTTGAATAGTTCGGCATCTCCTGCTGCCTTATTCTTCTTCTTTTCTGTGAAAGTATGCTTCTCCTTTTCTCATCATATTTTTATTTGACGCTTCGTGTTGCTACTGTCTGCAGGGTTGCCTTGTATGCCTTAAGAACCTTCTGATCGTATTATGGTTTTTTATAGTATAGAATTTGTGACAGTTTGAAAAGAGCGGGTCAGTCATTGCCACTGCGCTTTTACAGTATGCGGATAATGAGTGGCTGTCTTCCAGCATTTGGGTTAGATGAGCGCAGTAGGTTTGTGCTATCTATTGTGCTTGCAGCTTCTCGACATTCAGCTTCCGTCCTGTTTTTGCACTTTTGTTCCAACATTAAAAAAAGTGCGTACTTTGAAGGTTACAAGGAAATGATTCGAATGAATGATCGCTCCTGGAATCGGCTCAGACGTCTAGCACACTGACATTGTGTCTTCCGCCTATTACAACTTGAGCGATCTGGTTTCTGTAAAATAGACCAGACTCATTCCGTTGTCTTACGGATGTTGGTTCTATGAGAATTCCTACTGAGAAGAGTAATTTATTTGCCTTTTGCGATATGAAGACAGAGCTTTTCAATTTGGCCTTCTATTATCTGCAAAAAGACCAGGTCTTCTAACAGAAAACTTATTAGTCTTCTCAGAAAAGACAAATAGGTTTTATCATACAAGACCAATAGGTCATCCCTATCATTCCCTGCAAAAACGCATATTAGCCGTCCATGTAAATAACTATTGCTCTTCTGTGATATGACCTATTACATTTCTGTGGGAATACGTACATGTTTCTATGAGAAGACCCATTGGTCTTCAAAGATAAAAATGTATTGTCCTCCAAAAGGAAAAACTATTCTAAGATCTTCTAAGAGAATACCTTTCCGATTTCTAGTAGAACCCATATGAGTCTAGTAAGAGAATACCACTGATATTCTTTGAAAAAACCAATTACTCTTCTACGGAGACATCCGTTGAGTTGGTTTGAGAAGGAAGTTAAAAAAGGTCCAACGCATCATGTTATGTAGATGTTTTGTACTTGTACTTGTCCTGGTCCTATACGACTAGAGGCTGTTGCGCCTTCCCGAACGCAATTGAGTGAAACGACTTTGGTTTGTAGTTGCAGTTGACGTTATTCAGCTGTAATATATGAAAGATATGTTTCGAGTACTGCATTCTCGCTATAGCTGTTTATGGCATCCGCGACTCCATCTCTGTGAGTGCTAAATCTGCGTGATAGGCTTGCCAATGTAGGGGTTCTCTCGTGTAACGTTCTAGATCATGAAGATCCCTCCTGACTTTCCAGGATGGGGTGTCCTATCCACCATATGATGATTAGAATGGCTCTCACGGTAACACCATGGCATTCAAATCTGTTCTCACCGTTGCCATCGATGTGGTGAACAGAGTGACCGTATATTTAGTGGCTGAAATTTGCATATTCCTCGCGTGGAAAATGCCGTCTGGAGGGGCGGAATACAGTTCCAGAGATATCGCTCCACCTTGGGGTACCCTCTGTTCACTCTACGGGGCTTAAACTTCTTGTTCCTGAATCCCAGGTATTGCTGGCGTCCACACATATAATTGATGTTGGATGTTCTCAAACAGCTCGAAGTGCTTGACAGTATCAATGACTTTTGATAAATCGAGCGCCACATTCACTACTCTATCACACGACTTGCTCTAGTTGAGTCCTCGACTAATATGTGTGGAGATTAAAGTGCAGCGCTGTTGCCATGCTGTATTTCTTACACAACCCATGTTGCGGATTGGCAACTGGGTATTTATTTCTGACTCTGGGAAGGACTAAAGCCCCAAAAGTCTTTGCTACGGGGAAAAATGCGAAATCTGTCTGTACGATTCACCTTCGCTTGCATCCCCGAGTGGCTTCAGTAGCGGGACCACTTTCCAGACTTCGGGAACGATGTGAGTGGCTAGCGACAGGTTGAAAACTATCCAGATATTTCAGCTTGATATAGCGTTCCTGATAACGATCGCAACATCATCCATTGTAAATTATGGTGGTTCATGCTTGGCAGGAAGAGATCTAATGCGACGAAATACTCTTCTCTTCGAACTGTCACACCCATTGTGCTCGATAAACTGTCGATTGAAATAACTTGCGCCCATCTTCGAAGTCGTCCGAGAAACGTCTTCAAACGTGAGTAAGGTCCTTCCTACCCTATTTCCAGGTTGCGAGAGAGACTTAACCGTTGCCCACAATACACATATTGCGGCTCCAATGTAGCAACTCCTCATATGATTTAAGCATTTGTTCCGCATATGCTCACCGACCAACCTGTTAACTTACAGTGTCAGCTCATTGACTCTGGGGTCATGGAGGTTGGAACGACGAAACTCCTCCTCATTGGCTAATCATGTCGCCTCTGCTAGAAAATTTGGCCTCGGCCTTTCGGGTATTCGCCCAGCAGGTATATGGGAGCAGCTGCAGCAGTGATAAAGTCTCGGAACGTTCTTTCTGCTATCCTAACACACACAAGGGTTGCACATATGTATCTCTGAAGCGGTGTTTAGTAAGCTCTCTGAAACTAGACCAATGGGCTTTCCCATGATTGATGAAAGTGCGGCGTTCAGAGGTGATAAAATGGGGCGGTCTGATGCTGGAGACAATTATAGGAAGATGTCTGGCGAACTGTGACACTCTCCACTAATTCACTCTCCTTATTTACTGTTCAAAACGTAGAGCTATCAATCTGCTCAGCCAGCACTATACCCCTCTGATCATTTGCTAGGGTCTAATTCCAGAGTCGTGATGAGCATAAAAGTTCCCCAAGTCCTGACGGTTATGGCCGTCCAAATGCGGGCTAAGGTTGGTACTAGAACCTAGAGTACATCATTTTATCGGCGAGATGTATACTTTCAGCAACTCTACCTTGGCAGTTCCACACCTGACTGCTACCCTTATATATCCAATGCATGGGTCATTAGAACCAGGCTCAACCGAGCTAGGTCTGTATTGAAGAGACTGGTGCAATAGGAAAGCTAATCTCTCAACTCCACTTCTTCCATTACGTTGTTAGCTGCGGTTTTTGTTATCTTGGTTCCCTGCACCACCGCGACCATGATATTCTTTTGAGCCATGAAATCCACTATTTCCTTGATCTTACCTCGGAGCTCAATGCAATTATATTGCAAAAAGTATGAATTTTCAGGGAGTGGAACAGCAACGGCTGGCATTAAGTGCTGTTTGCGAGACTACTGTTGGCGGGACTGCGGGGAAACGCGTATTCTGATTACGACGATGACTCATTTAGGGCTCTGTTCAAGCAACATGCAGCAACATTGTACCTGTCGTAGTCTGTCTTATCGACGAGTCCAGAACATCCCCACTCCCGACATCTTTTACATCTCACCGAAGTTTGAGTGTGGTGGATGCGGATGTGACAAACTGAGCATAAATAAATGGGTCCTGGGTTTTGCTCTGTCCCGGCACAGACCAAAAGAATGCGGAGCAAACATTCCGGGATATGTTGTCCAACGAAGAAAAACAATACAAATACAAACATGTGTATATACACTGGGGTGGCAACCGCCGGCCGGGTTAAGCCGTGACGCTCCTGTGGTGAGCATTGTCCCAGCCCTTGGCACACTTGATAGTTTGGCCAATAGAGCATTCTTCCCATATGCCTGCTATACTATGTGTAAGCATGGTTAGAACCGCGTTTTTTCCAATTCTCGACACTCCTTTTTCCACGTCATGCGGTGGCCCAGTATTATACCTAGGTATTTCGCGTCGAGATAAATAAGTTCTTGTGGAAGTCCATCCAATACTGTTGATTGGAAATCGGGAAGTTTGCGCTTCCTGGTCTTTGTTACGAGTTGTGTCTTCTCTCGATTCACTCCAAGACCATTGTCATAGGTCGAGCCTGACAATTGTACAACAGCACTATACATCAAGTCCTACAGGTGTGGTAAAAATTTATCAAGCATCTGCACTACAACATCATCGGTATATGTCACCACTTTCATAAGGTCGAAACGTTTCAGAATTGTGCTTATTGTCAGAAGCGAGAGTAAGGGTACATTCTGGGGTGTACCTCTGCTAAAAATTTTCCTCAAGGAACTCCTCGAAATGCAAATAACCTTTCCATTGTCTTCAATAGAAAGGAGACAAAGTTTGGCTTGGTTTCCATGCTACAAGGATGTAGGTCACCTTTACTTTTTGTATATGTATAGTATACGGTTCCGACGGTTTGTAAGGCCGATTGATGTTAACCGTCCATTAATATAGCTGGTAGAATACAGGTCCATCTGTACAACCAGGAATGTTAACCCATGATAATATATCTAAGGTTTCTAGTCCTGGCACGTGGACTAATTTTATAAGGAATTTTTTGCTCTTCCCTCATTTTAGAAATATTTGATGTCTTCCTCTAAACTTAACATCCTCAAATCTCCACTTCTCCTCCGAAATTCCTTTCATCGTACAATAAATTACCTTAAATCAAATTGATTCTGCCATTACAGCTCCCCTGTGTGGCTTATTAAATACTCCACTGGTATTTGCCATTGATAACTACGTTTTCAACAACTTGAAGATGTCTGCAGAGATTTGCCATGGTTAAGTTCTGTTGAGCAGAAGAGCACTACAACTCTAAGTAAAATTATTATGGCAAATTAATTAAAGCTGTCAACAGGGGTTTTGGGTATTGAAAATCCCCAAAACACAAAACGAAATGTTTTTGGCATGTTTTGCACCTGTGGTTTTTCTGGTTGAGTACAAGAAGAAGAAGAAGTTTAGGGAAAATGCCAAGAGCGGAATACACACACACTAGCAGACATTTACGCACATATTACAACAGCAATATACTCACAAACCACTGCTGTGAGGGAACACACCCACAAACCATGTCGAAAAGAGTTTGTAAACATGTCATCCAATAATTAGCAAAGAATTGCTTTTTTTATTGCTGCCGAAAAGTCAAAGTCAAAATTAAAGTTAAGATGTGAGGTCACACTAACAAAAATGTCAAAAACAATTACGAAGAAAAAGGAAACTATGGGATTTATTGTCAGAAACCACCAAAGCCTATGGAAAATTTAAGGCCCCAGAACAAAAATTTAAATTATTTCCTTGGCAATTTAGGAAGAATTTTTCAAAATGAGAAAATTTTAAAGAGAAGTCATTTGTGAAAAGACTTTCCTTCATTGATGTTATCACAAATGTATGCAAGAGGAAATTTTTATTTCCTTAATGCCTAGAAATATACCCCATAAAAGTTAAATGTAATCTATTTTTGCTCTCCGACAGGTTTGTAGGCAATGTTTTCCTACTTTCTGTACCAGTCTTGATTTGCTTGCCTTAGTTTTTCAGTTTCTATTTTTTTCCTTTTTTTCTTTAAAAAAAAAAAAAACTAATTTGCAGAAGTTGGTTTTTTACCGTTATAACCACCTTCAATCTGTGGCTTTTGCTCTCTTGTTCGTTGGTGTGGCTTTTTTGTATGCATCTCATAACTAATATTCATATTTAACGTAGTGTGATTTTAGGCGTTGAAGCGTAAAATTGTTGGAAAAATTGCTTAAAAGAGGTGTAAAGAGGCTATCGAAAGTGCACTTGAGTTAGAAGAGAGATAGCTGGTGTGAAAAGGGATGACACTAAGCCAACAAGGAGTAGATTGAGGATTGAGTGGAAGTGTGGCGATATGGTGAGGGAAAAGGTAGGTAAGAAATATGAATTTTAAAATGGTTATTATATGGAAATATATGGTAAATGTGTTTGGGAATTAAGTAGTTTAGAGGATTATGTGTGAGGACAACTGTGGGACCTTACTATAAATAATAATACATGAAAATATCTTCTTAAGGTTGATGGACAAATATTCAATACAAAATCCAAGTTAATTGCTTCATGGGTAAAATCCAAATCCTTGAAAAAAAATTCATTAAAAAAATCCACGTGGTTGAAAAAATATTCTTAGAAACCCAGTTCAAGTGTGTAATGGATAAAATCCCACGTCCTAAAAAATCCACTTTATTTGCCTCTAGGATAAAATCCACATCCTTGAAAAAAATTTCATTAAAAAATCCACGTATTTGAAAAAATATTCTTTATAAAATCCAAGTGGTTGAAAAAATATTCTTTAAAAAATCCAGGTATTTGAAAACATATTTTTTAAAAAATCCACGTGCTTAAAAATATTCTTTAAAAAATTTACGTATTTGAAACAATATTCTTTAAAAAATTTAC
>NW_027412390.1:0-30167 GCF_047663935.1 Musca autumnalis
CTACATATGGTGCCATAGGGGTTTTTTACAACTTTTGGGCTGTTTTCTCAAGATGTATGGACTTGCCCCTGAACAAACTTTTACTGCCGTAATTGAAGCAGCGAATGCAAGTTGCTTCAACAAAAATGCGAGAGCCTGTCTTAAAGTGAATTTATCCAAAATTTTGTGTGCAAGGTACCCGAAGGAGTGGACAAATATAGCCTATATTCGAACGTGATCTATATTTGGTATATATATTAGGATGTGTAAAGTTTGGACCAAATCGGTCACTCCCATCAAGAGTTATCGTGCGCACAATTTTTCCGAACATTTTTGAACTTTTGTGGGGGAGGTACCTGTAGGAGTGGACCAATATGGCTTATCTTCGAACTTAAACTAAGTTTCCACAAAATATTACAAAGGCCAAATTTTGGACCGAATCGGCAGATCCGTTTGAGAGTTATCTTGCGCTCCATCCACTACACACGGTGTTATAGGGGCTTTTTCATCTTTCAGGCTATTTTCTCAGGAAGTATGGACTTGCCCCTGATGAAACTTGTAGCGTTGTATGGGGGCAATGAATACAACTTGTTGCAACAAAAATCAAAGCGTTTCGAGAGCAGGTCCTAAACTGAACTTATCCGAAATTTTGTGTGGGAGGTACCCGAAGGAGTGGACCGGTTGAGTCTATATTGGAACCTCATCTAAGTCTGGTAGAAATTTCACGATGTGCAAAGTATGGACCAAATCGGTTACTTCCTTCAAGAGTTATCATGCGCACAAATTTTCCGAACATTTACGAACTTCTGTGGGGGAGGTACCGGAAGGAGTGGACCGATATAACCCATCTTCGAACTTAAGCTAAGCTTGGGCAAAATATTACGAAAGCCAAATTTTGGACCGAGTAGGTTAATCCGTTCAAGAGTTATCGTGCGCTCCAACCACCTCACACGGTGTCATAGGGTTTTTTTGCAACTTTCAGGCTGTTTTCTCATAAAGTATGGACTTGCCCCTGATGAAACTTGTACCGTCGTATGGGGGGCAGTGAATACAAGTTGCTAAAACAAAAATCAAAGCGATTCGACAGATGACCCTAAAGTGAACTTTTCCGAAATTTCGTGTGGGAGGTACCCGAAGGCGTGGACCGATTGAGTCCATATTGGAATCTCATCTAAATTTAGTAGAAATTTCATGATGTACAAAGTATGGGCCAAATCGGTTACTCCCTTCAAGAGCTATCGTGCGCACAAATTTTCCGAACATTTTCGAACTTTTGTGGGGTAGGTACCGGAAGGAGTGAACCGATATAACCCATCTTCGAACTTAAACTAAGTTTGGGCAAAATATTACGAAAGCCAAATTTTAAACCGAATCGTTAAACGTTATCGTGCGCACCAGCCAGCCAGACAGACAGACGGACGGACATGGCTAAATCAACTCCAAATTGTCTGAAACACATTTCGTCCAAACATACTTGGGGTCTAAAACCATTATTTCGATGAGGCACATTTTGGCCGTATAGCACATTTGGCGACGTTAGCATAAATGCTGAGGGTTACGCCGCACACTGGTCGACACCACTAATCTAGCGGCTCGAAAGTCAAAAAATCGAACTATAAAATTGCGAAATATTTTCCATTGCATCGATTACAGACACTTTGCAGACAAAGATTTTGTTTTTTTCATTTTTGTTGTTGTAAATATTCACTCAGTTATTCACTATCAAATGCGAGAGTTTTTGTTGCAGCAGATTTTAAAAAATTGTAGCAAAAAAATTAACTTCATATCTGTTTAAATGTTAAATGCATTCGTAATGAAACTGGACAAGATTTATATTCAATTAATAGCAGAGGGTGAGATTTAAATTATAAAAATTAGTTTGGGGTCTGGAGGTACTTAGTTATATAGCAATAAATTTTCAAAAAATTCAATTTTTTAGTGTTTTTATGGGTTGTACGCGCTTGTTCCATAGAGTGCATCTTGTAAACTCGGCCGAACTTAGGTCCGATTATTTTTTGGGGAATGAAATTAGACTCTCTTGATACGGAATAACCACATTTGGGCTGCAAATATTTGCAAATATTTTGACGACTGCACTTTTAAAAAAATGGATTTTGCATGAAATTCATACAAATTTAGCTGTGCATTTGTATGGGAGCTAAATAAAAATATGGACCTATCTTGAGAAATGTATGCAAGGAGGATTTCTACCCCCGGAGACACTATAATATCATATTATAGCTAAATATGTTATTAAATATGGGATAACAAGTAAAAATTAAACGAATCGGGGGTACCATAAAAGGGGCTACATCGAAACATAAATCCGTATTGAAAATGTTTTGCAGGAAGATTTTAAACGCAGTGAGAACACGGAATGCAAAATGGCTCTGCGAACAGTGGCCCCAAAACAAAATCACCCCAAATTCAAAGTGCAAAATGACCCCAAAAAAATATATGGGCTACAACAACACGAAATTTGGGGCTATTTTTCACCTTTTTTGGGGTATTTTTGCATATATTTTTTGGGGCAAAATTGCATTTAAATGAAAATGAAAAATTGCGGGTAAAAAAATCAATTCAAATCTTCTTTTTTTAAAAGAAGATAAAATGATTTACAAAAATATCAGTGTATAAAGACGTAGTTAAGTACGAGTGTTGGAGAGATGGGTGTAAGTCCCGACTTAATTATTTACCTGACGGAACGTGCGAATATCCAAAAAAGTTTGTAAGCCAAAACCATCCCCAAGAGGAAGAAGAATTTAAAAAACTTTGTGCCCTCAACGAAATTAATGAGGAAAGCGCAAACATTTCAAAAACTCTTGGGGCTCAGCCCAACGCTATTAGCAGTGCCAGAACTGCTTTTAGAAATGTCTCTGAAAGGTAAGTTAAAGTGTTTATAATTAAAAAACTCTTAATTCGAGGTTACAAAATGAAACAAAGGACTTGGAATTCCAGAAATTAAGGCGGGGGCTACAGTTCATTGAGTCCAAGAATTTCATTACATCTCCAAAAAATGGAAAGGAGATCATTGACGCATTTACAATGGAGGCAGTGTGGGAGGCTTATGGAAAATCCCAAGATATGGAAAATCCTAGACCTTTTTTATACCGCCTGCATTGTCGAGGACGAGTTTACATATTGTATTTTTACATCTCAAAAATCTCTCAATTTAATTGTTGATAATGTCACTGATAATCAACGAAAATGGCTTATCGATGGAACATTTAGTATTGTTCCTAGTGGATGTTTTACCCAGCAGTTGGTAATATACATCGAGTACTGTGACCACGTAAGTAAAACATCATTCGTTCTATTTTTTTAAATATGTTTTTAATATATGATTTTTTTCAGATATTTCCAATATTTTTTGTGCTAACTGACAAAAAGTCTTCTCAGATGTATGAAAACCTTTTCAAATATATAAAGGAAAATGTTTTCGACATAAATCCGGCTGTGGTAATAACAGATTATGAACAAGGATTGAGGAAGGCTTTGAAGACTGTGTTCCCAAATGTAAAGTGTATTGGATGTTGGTAAGATTTTATACCGTATACAATCATTTTTTTCCAAAAAATTCAAATGTGACAAAATATATCATGTATACATTTGTAAAAAGATATTGATAAGGATGTGTTGTGTCAGAATGGTAAAGGCTGTCGTAAGGAAGAAAATCGCGCGCGCGATTTCTTTGTTTCCCCTTCCGACATCCTTCGCCCTCCGGACGCAAAAATCAATATCAATCAATATTTTTCAATTGGATACTCATAAGAGCAGTTTCAAATAGTTCGTGCAAATTTTACGATTTTCCTTCTTATATAAATATACATTAAACTTTAGGTTTCACTTTTGTCAAGCTGTCAGAAGAAATTCGATCAAAGCCAGCTTCAAAAGCTTACTATAAACTTTTGGCACTCCCCCTGCTTCCTTCAGCGTTAATAAAAGATGGATTTCGTCAAGTTCGGACGGAAATTAATTTAATGGACAGTGAAAGGAAATTCTCAAAGTTCCTCAAATATTTTGAAAATCAATGGATAAAGAAAGTAAGTAAAATCTCTTTATAATACATTTTTTCCAATTCATAATTTTCTTCAGATCGGATGCGAAAATTTGAGCGTTTCCAGCCAAAATACCCGCACAACTTCCGCTGTTGAAGCCTATAACGGTATTTTGAAAAAATGCATTCCTGCTAATGGCAACTTTTTCAAATTTGTAAAATATTTACGCCGAGAAGAATTTTTTAAAAGCCGTGAGTTTGAAATGCTTGCCGAAAGTGGCGGTACACTTAAAAAATACCGCAAAAAAAATTATGTAGCTAGGGATGACATAATTGAGGAAGCAACCAATTTATTAAACGGTGGAAAAATTACTGTTGCAACATTTTTAACAAGAGTAATTTACAACAATAATATGAATCAACTTATTCCACCTGAAAATATATTTGAAGAAGATCCAGATGAGGAATGTCTATCCGGTGAAGAAGAAATAACAACGCGAATACTGAGGATGAAAACAACGAAAGAGAATGTGTTGTTTGCAAGGATAATTTAGCAAATGTAGTACTTCTCCCTTGTAGACATTTGAAGTGCTGTTCCTCATGCACTACAACATTATCAAATTCAGCACACTTCCTTTGTCCATACTGCAGGGAGTCAGTTAAAGACAGTATTCTAGTTTTTATTTAATAAAAAAGTGAATTTTTTTTGGGGTAAATTTGTATTTTTTTATTTTGGGGTGAAAAATGTAATGAAATATGGCCCCAAATTCGGGGCCATTTTTCATTTTGGTTTTGGGGTAATTTTGTCTTTTTTTGGGGCCAAAATGCTGGACACATAATGGGGCCAAACTTCGCAATGCACTCAGACCCCAAATTTGGGGCCATTTTGCATTTTAAGTTTGGGGTGATTTTGTTTTGGGGCCACTGTTCGCAGAGCCATGCAAAATTACAGCCAAGTTGAATTAGAAATGTGGTCATGATATTCAAAATACCTTAAATTGGGAGGTACGGTTACATGGGGGCTATATCAAATCGTGGACCTATGTTCATAAGTTTTGGTGGAAATATTTTGTGACAACTAGGAATTGTGGCTTAAATCCTCAAAATACCGAAAATCTTAAGGTACCGTTATATGGGGGCTATACCAAAACATCAGCCGATATTGTTCATATTTGGCCCATTATTACCCACAGGTACAAGCTGAGTTTGTGCCAAATTTCAGTGACGTATCTCAATATGTTTGCAAGTTATTAATTTCGCGCCGCTAGATCAATGCTTTCGACCACCGTGCGCCGAGGCGATTTGTGTGGAAGGAAAAAACCTTAATGGGCCCTTCGCGTTTTTGGTTCCTGGGATTGAACTGAGCAAAAAAGTCCACTGGACCATATGTCTACGATGAAAATCGAGCCTCCCAATTTTGACTTGAAGTTTTTTATTGACGTTTTTTAGATATTTTGGCATATAACAGCCTAACCATTGAGATTTACGATCCAATACAAAGATCAAATTGTAGGCAACATAATAATTAAGAACTCTCTAGTACATCGCAAAAGTATTGGAAATCTCCTTCAGGCAGTTTTGGCCTTGGTAAAGTGCACATTTTTCGGAAAATATCGATAAATGACACTGTGCCACAAAAGTTGACCAGAAAAATATTCAAGCGTTCTGTTACAAAATTCTATCGTGTTGGGATCCATGGACAACGAAAATACCTTTGGTTCGATTGGGTCACTTCGTTTTATTATTTTATAAAGGGAAAAGCAGTGAAAAACTGGGTTTCTTAAATTTTCTAATGTAAACGGACATATCTTCTTTTTTCACAGCGGATTTCTTTTGATCCCTTTTTTCCTTTTAAAGGGGTGAATAATATCTTTCGAATAAGCTATTATTTGTTCTAATCGGTTAATAAATGGCTAAGTTATAGTGGCTGATTCATACCAATACAATTATTTTCTGCACACTGGATCTGCATTGTTTCCCACTGTGCGCTAGCTGTGCATTACGTTTCTATTTAGAATAGTTCATTTTCAACAACTATTTCTGAATATTTAAAAATTATTTAATTACAATTAGTGCTCCGTAGAAGCTTTGGAATTCAAGAAATTAATTTTTCCGGGGTTAATGGAAGAAATAATTTATGGATACCAACCTATCGCAAATGTCTTAAATATGATGTAGAGTCCTAAACGACAATGTTACAATAGGCTTCCACAGATTAACATGATATGGTCTGTTACTGAAGGTAGTCATCATCATATTCCGCCTACAAATAAAGTGCTTTATTATCGGAGATGGTCTAATAAAACACTTTCCATTCCGAAAATGATGATAACCCCTTTGTACTAATTTTTTTATTTGCCTCCCTCTTTTCACAAAACCATTTTGTCCAATTCAATTTTATTTTATTTTTGGCCCAAGAGTTCACCAAACCCGGTTATTAGATATTTATGTGTGTGTCACATGAGTTGGAAGAGGCTTTACCTTGTATTTATTTCTTATTGTTGTTGTTGCTGCGGTTGTTTTAGATGCTTAAATTTTGTTGTTGTTGCTGGCATTGTCCTCATGACAATAATATGTTATCCTTAAATATCCAAACAGCCCAGGCCAGTGTGGTTACACACCTTTACACAGACACGACGGTGAACAATGTAGGTCGGTTGATTGGAGGAGGTTTTTTGCTTTATGAGGTGTTTTTACGTTTCGTTTGAATTTTTATTTTATTTTCATTTTTTATATATTTTTTGGTTCCTTGTAATCCTTGAATGGGGAATATTTTTTCACATGTGTGGTATTTGTATGTGGCACACTCACGCACTTAACGGGCGGGTGGCTTTCACGATGAAAGCAACATGAATACAAATTATGGCAACGAGAATGACAACAAGGAGACCGACGACAGCGGATGGTGATTATGATGTTGTGGGGGAGGATTAGCTGAAGGATTCAGTGGGCCTCCTGATTGTGTTACACACGTGTGTAAATTGTGCGTTTATTTTCGGCTTCATAAAAAACCGCACGATTTATTGATTATCGATTTCGTTTTTATTTGAAAAAATAAAAACAGAACCGAATACAGCTGCCTTTTTTTTGGTATTATTCACGTGATTTGTTGTTATTGTTACAATTCAACTCTTTGTTACAAATTTATGCCGCTGCTTGTTTGTCACGTATTACCTTTAAACATTATGGAGAGGCTTTTTACATACCTCAAACTGTTTTATTGGGGTCTTTGGGTATTTTAGAATTTTTTTTATTTCGTTTTGTTGTGCGGCACTTTTTCTCTTTAAAGGCTTCGGTAATAATTCACATGGAGGTTATTTTTCCACCAAGTTTTCCTGGGGAATTCCAGGCTAAATATTAAACTTTATTGTTGCTACCTTTTTTGTGATTCTACTTTTCTTTTGTATTTTCATTTAAGCCCCGACCAGCCATTTGAACTCATTTTTATAGGGTTTCACTACTACGGTACACTGCACTTTGGCTTGCCTTGGGTATTAGGTTTTGTGTTTTTTTTATGATTTTTAGCTCCCCTTGGTTTCTGTGATGATGAGATTTTTGCTTTATTTTGTTTTCATTTTCTTTTAACTAAATTCTGCTCTGTTCATTTTATTCACATTTGCATGTTACCTTGATACGGTTTTTGCATCGAAATTTTTTTTTTCAAATTTTCATCACTACTCACTCCTCTCACTCACTGCTGGAAATGTAGGCCTCATTTAAATATACTCCTATACACGACCTACACTCAGCAAAAACACCATGGCTGCAAATGTATAGGTGTGATGCATTATTATTTTCTTGTTGTTGTTGTTATTTATTATTCATGAAATTTATTTAAAATCACCAAGCAGTGCACCAAGAGCTCTGACACTCTCTTCACATAACATTGATAATGAGAAAAAATATTTTTTTGTTGTGTACGTTTTGAGGTTAGATGACAGGCAGGATTTGTTACCGCTTTTACATTCACTGCTTTTCACCGTTTGCCATGAAAATATCATTAATTTATGTCACGTTTGTTGTTGGTTTTTTTTGCATTCCATTTATCTCAATTTTTTCTCACACTCACTGCTGCTGTTTTTCATCATCACAATCTTCTTCTTACTTTTGTTTTCTTCTACATAACACTCATTCAGCAGCCCAAAAGTATGTTACAGCTGAGAAATATGTAATTTTGCCGCAAAGTATGCTTTATTTTGTGTTAATTTCCACTATTTTTTATCCATGCATTTTTTGCGATTTTGTTTCATTCAACTACTTTATAACCCATTTAAATTCCTTTACAAAACACTGTTGTTGTTGCTTTATTCTTTCTTCAGCTGCTTCTTCTTCTTCGTTTGCCTTTCTTTTTTTGCTTATCAATAATTAATTTCTTCTTTAATGGCAAACATCCACACAGACACACACAGGCTGAAAAAAGCAATAATAATCCCGAAATCCGTTCACTCGCCACACGTCTTCACTTTGCAATTGAACTAGAAACACTGCCAGAAGGGATGAAAATATTGTACGGCGGAGTTTCATCAAAATTGGAAAAATGTATGGCAAATGAGTACCTTGACAGAGCAACCAACAACGTTACCAGTCAACGTGTATTTTTTTCCCTTGCGCTCACGAAAGCTTTCTTTTTGTGCTGCCTGCCTCACGTTGTTGGTTGGTTGGCATTAACCATTTTTACAGTGACCCCGGAAAGGAGGCTTAGGAAAGGAAATATTAAGTATTACACACTCTAACACAGAGAGAAACAGAGAGAGAGAGAGAGAGAAATGTCACTCTCTCTATCTTTCTGTGACATTCAATGTTGGAAATTTGAGGCTTAGGAAAGGAAAAATTAAGTTTTACACACTATATCACAGAGTTTTACACACTATATCACAGAGAGAGGAACAAAGAGAGCGAGAGAAAGCGTAAGAGAGAGAGAGAAATGTCGCTCTTTCTATCCTTCTGTGACATTTCATTTTGGAAATTGGGTAAAACAGGTTGTTGTTTTAATTCACACACTACCAATTTGCTCTCCTTGGTCTGGTAGTAAGTTATTTTCAGAGTAAGAGAGAGAGAGAATTCAAGAGTGAATTATCAAAAGTTATAAACAAAGTTTTATTTTTTCTCTTGTTTTCTGAGCCCATAATTCCAATTGTAGACAAAAGGGTTTTATCCAAAAAGTTTTATTCCAAGAGAGAGATAGAAAGAGAACAGTAGATAATGAGATAAATATTATAAACAAAGTTACAGATACAAATTTATCTGCTCTTTGTTAAGTATAAAGTTTTAATTTTTTCTCTTGTTTTCTGAGCCAATAATTCCAATTTTAGACAAATGGGTTTTGCCGAAAAAGTTTTATTCCAAGAGAGAGATAGAAAGAAAACAGCAGATAATGAGATAAATATTATAAACAAAGTTTCAGATACAAATTTATCTGCTCTTTGTTAAGTATAAAGTTTTAATTTTTCTCTTGTTTTCTAAGCCATTGGAATTATTGAATAAATGATTTTGCTAATAAACATCTTATCTAATTCCGAAAGATTTTATTATCTTTTTTTAGCTAAATATAATAAGATAAGTATTATAAACAAAGATGAAATTACAACTTCATTTTCCCTTTGTTGAGAAAAGTTAAATATACTCATTTGGTATTTTCCCATCAAAAATATATCTGGACTCTTAAGAATATATTTTTCATAAACGTGGATTTTTGAAAGATTTTGTTCCAAAAACAAGGATTTGTTAAAGATTTTTTCCAAACAAGGATTTTTTATAAACAAGGACTTAAAAAATATATAATTTTTCAAAAACAAGAAATTTTTAAAAATATTTTTTTCCTAAAACAATAATTTTTTAAAGAATATTTTTTACTTAAACAAGGAGTTTTTAAAAATATTTTTTCATAAACAAGGAGGTTTTAAAGGTTTTTTTTTCAAAAACAGAGATTTTGTTTTAAAGAATTTCTTTCCGTGGTAGAAAACCTCATGGAATATTTTTTAATAAACAATGATTTTTTAATTAATATTTTTTCCCAAAACAAGGATTTTTAAAAAATATTTTTCCCAAAACAACGATTTAAAAAAAAATATTCGCAACACCGATTTTTAAAGAATATTTCTCTGAGCCAATAATTCCAATATTACACAAATGGTTTTGCCCAAAAAATTTTATCTAATTCCAAGAGAGGGAAAGAAAGAGAGCGGTAGATAATAACATAAATTCTATAAACAAAGTTACAGTTATAAATTTATCTGCTCTTTGTTAAGTATAAAGTTTTAAATTTTTCTCTTGTTTTCTCAGCCATTGAAATTATTAGACAAATGGTTTTGCTAATAACATAGATGGTCAAAATTACTCTTAAATATGTTTTAAGGGAAAAATATAACAGCGTTTTTGTTAGAATTTTTTTACTTTTTTAATATTTTTAACACACAGACGACATCTAAACAATTACAAAAAACGATTTTATAAATAATAAAATAACTAAACAACATGTAAATGTTTATTTATGTTGTAACAACGAAAAAGAGAAACAAACCACAGCAACGCTGGCGTGCGTGAAAGCCCATCTATGGCTAATAAACATCTTATCTAATTCCGAAAGATTTTATTATCTTTTTATTAGCTAAAGATAATAAGATAAGTATTATAAACAAAGATGAAATTACAACTTAATTTTCTCTTTGTTGAGAAAATTTCAATCTACTCATTTGATATTTTCCCATCAAAAATATATCTGGATAAGAATCCAAGAATATATTTTTTTCATAAACGTGGATTTTTTTAAGGAATTTTTTCCAAAAACAAGGATTTGTTAAAGATTTTTTTTCCAAACAAATATTTTTTTAAACAAGATTTTAAAAAATATATAATTTTTCAAAAACAAGAAATTTTTAAAATTATTTTTTCCAAAAACAATAATTTTTTAAAGAATATTTTTTACTTAAAGAAGGAATTTTTTAAAAAATATATTTTTTATGAGGTTTTAAAGTTTTTTTTCAAAAACAGAGATTTTTTTAAAGAAATTCTTTCCGTGGTAGAAAACGTGATGGAATATTTTTTAATACACAATGATTTTTTAATTAATATTTTTCTCCAAAACAAGGATTTTTTAAAGAATATTTTTTCCAAAACAAGGATTTTTAATGAATATTTTTCCCAAAACAAGATTTTTTTAAAGAATATTTTTTCTTAAAAGAACGATTTTTTAAAAAATATTTTTTTCACAACACCGACTTTTTTGGAATTTTTTTCTGAGCCTATAATTCCATATTAGACAAATGGTTTTGCCCAAAAAATTTATCTAATTCCAAGAGAGAGATAATATAAAATAAATTCTATAAACAAAGTTACAGTTACAACTTTATTTTCTCTTTGTTAAGTAAAAAGTATTAATTTTTTCTCTTGTTTTCTGAGCCATCGGATAAATGATTTTGCTAATAAACATTTTATCTAATTTCGAAAGATAATAAAAGCTAAAGACAATAAGATATCTATTATAAACAAAGTTAAAGTTACAACGTTGTGTTCTCTTTGTTGAGAAAATTTAAAACAACTGATTTGGTCTTTTCTGACCAAAAATATTTTTTGGATTTTTTGAAAATATTTTTCCCGTGGATTTTTAAAAATATTTTTCCAAAGACAACGATTTTTAATGAATATTTTTATCCATAAACAAGGATTTTTAAAGAATATTTTTCTCAAAACAAGGATTTTTTAAAGCATTATTTACTAGGAAGGATTTTTAAAGGACATATTTCCCAAAACAAAGAGTTTTTAAAAACATTTTTTTATAAACAAAGATTTTTTAAATATTTTTTCATAAACGAGGATTTTTTAAAGAATACATATTTTTTCCAACACGGAGATTTTTTGGAGAATATTTTTCCCACAACGTGGATGTTTAAAGAATTTGTTTTCCAACACTTGGATTTTTTAAGAATTGTTTTCAACATCTATTCTTTAAAGAATATTTTTTCCCTCAACGTGGATGTTTAAAGATTTTTTTTCCAACGCGCGGATTTTTAACCATTTTCAACATGGATTGATTAAATAATATTTGTTAAAGAATATTTTTCCAACACGTGCATTTTATAAAGAATATTTTTTTCCAACATGGGATTTTTTAAAGAACATTTTTTTTCAGCACGTGGATTTTTAAATAATTTTTTTAAAGAATATTTTTTCCAACACGTGGGTTTTTTAAAGAATATTTCTTCCAACACGTGGAGTTTTTAAAGAATATTTTTTCCAACACGTGGATTTTTTAAAGAATATTTTTTCCAACACGTGGATTTTTTAAAGAATATTTTCTCCAACACGTGGATTTTTTAAAGAATATTTTTTCCAACACGTGGATTTTTTAAAGAATATTTTTTCCAACACGTGGATTTTTTAAAGAATATTTTTTTCCAACACGTGGATTTTTTAAAGAATATTTTTTTCCAACACGTGGATTTTTTAAAGAATATTTTTTTCCAACACGTGGATTTTTTAAAGAATATTTTTTTCCAACACGTGGATTTTTTAAAGAATATTTTTTTCCAACACGTGGATTTTTTAAAGAATATTTTTTTCCAACACGTGGATTTTTTAAAGAATATTTTTTTCCAACACGTGGATTTTTTAAAGAATATTTTTTTCCAACACGTGGATTTTTTAAAGAATATTTTTTTCCAACACGTGGATTTTTTAAAGAATATTTTTTTCCAACACGTGGATTTTTTAAAGAATATTTTTTTCCAACACGTGGATTTTTTAAAGAATATTTTTTTCCAACACGTGGATTTTTTAAAGAATATTTTTTTCCAACAAGTGGATTTTTTAAAGAATATTTTTTCTAACACGTGGATTTTTTAAAGAATATTTTTTTCCAACACGTGGATTTTTTAAAGAATATTTTTTTCCAACACGTGGATTTTTTAAAGAATATTTTTTCCAACACGTGGATTTTTTAAAGAATATTTTTTTCCAACACGTGGATTTTTTAAAGAATATTTTTTTCCAACACGTGGATTTTTTAAAGAATATTTTTTTCCAACACGTGGATTTTTTAAAGAATATTTTTTTCCAACAAGTGGATTTTTTAAAGAATATTTTTTCTAACACGTGGATTTTTTAAAGAATATTTTTTTCCAACACGTGGATTTTTTAAAGAATATTTTTTTCCAACACGTGGATTTTTTAAAGAATATTTTTTTCCAACACGTGGATTTTTTAAAGAATATTTTTTTCCAACACGTGGATTTTTTAAAGAATATTTTTTTCCAACACGTGGATTTTTTAAAGAATATTTTTTTCCAACACGTGGATTTTTTAAAGAATATTTTTTTCCAACACGTGGATTTTTTAAAGAATATTTTTTTCCAACACGTGGATTTTTTAAAGAATATTTTTTTCCAACACGTGGATTTTTTAAAGAATATTTTTTTTCCAACACGTGGATTTTTTAAAGAATATTTTTTTCCAACACGTGGATTTTTTAAAGAATATTTTTTTCCAACACGTGGATTTTTTAAAGAATATTTTTTCTAACACGTGGATTTTTTAAAGAATATTTTTTTCCAACACGTGGATTTTTTAAAGAATATTTTTTTCCAACACGTGGATTTTTTAAAGAATATTTTTTTCCACCACGTGGATTTTTTAAAGAATATTTTTTTCCAACACGTGGATTTTTTAAAGAATATTTTTTTCCAACACGTGGATTTTTTAAAGAATATTTTTTACCAACACGTGGATTTTTTAACGAATATTTTTTTCCAACACGTGGATTTTTTAAAGAATATTTTTTTCCAACACGTGGATTTTTTAAGGAATATTTTTTCCCAACACGTGGATATTTTAAAGAATATTTTTTTTCCAACACGTGGATTTTTTAAAGAATATTTTTTTCCAACACGTGGATTTTTTAAAGAATATTTTTTTCCAGCACGTGGATTTTTTAAAGAATATTTTTTTCCAACACGTGTATTTTTTAAAGAATATTTTTTTCCAACACGTGGATTTTTTAAAGAATATTTTTTTCCAACACGTGGATTTTTTAAAGAATACTTTCAAACAACGCGGATGTTAAAAAAATTCCAACACGTGGATGTTTAAAAAAAAATTCCAACAAGTGGATTTTTATAGAATATTTTTTCCAACTCGTGGATTTTTTAAAGAATATTTTTTTCCAACACGTGGATTTTTTAAAGAATATTTTTTTCCAACACGTGGATTTTTTAAAGAATATTTTTTCCCAACACGTGGATTTTTTAAGGAATATTTTTTCCCAACACGTGGATATTTTAAAGAATATTTTTTTTCCAACACGTGGATTTTTTAAAGAATATTTTTTTCCAACACGTGGATTTTTTAAAGAATATTTTTTTCCAACACGTGGATTTTTTAAAGAATACTTTCAAACAACGCGGATGTTAAAAAAATTCCAACACGTGGATGTTTAAAAAAAAATTCCAACACGTGGATGTTTAAAAAAAAATTCCAACAAGTGGATTTTTATAGAATATTTTTTCCAACACGTGGATTTTTTAAAGAATATTTTTTCCAACACGTGGATTTTTTAAAAAATATTTTTTCCAACACGTGGATTTGTTTAAGAATATTTTTTCCAACACGTGGATTTTTTAACGAATATTTTTTCCAACACGTGGATTTTTTAAGAATATTTTTTCCAACACGTGGATTTTTTAAAGAATATTTTTTCCAACACGTGGATTTTTTAAAGAATATTTTTTCCAACTCGTGGATTTTTTTAAGAATATTTTTTCCAACACGTGGATTTGTTTAAGAATATTTTTTCCAACACGTGGATTTTTTTAAGAATATTTTTTCCAACACGTGGATTTGTTTAAGAATATTTTTTCCAACACGTGGATTTTTTAAAGAATATTTTTTCCAACACGTGGATTTTTTAAAGAATATTTTTTCCAACACGTGGATTTGTTTAAGAATATTTTTTCCAACACGTGGATTTTTTAAAGAATATTTTTTCCAACACGTGAATTTTTTAAAGATTTTTTTTTTCAACACGTGGATTTTTTAAAGAATATTTTTTCCCACACGCGGATTTTTTTAAGAATATTTTTTCCAACACGTGGATTTTTTAAAGAATATTTTTTCCAACACGTGGATTTTTTAAAGAATATTTTCTCCAACACGTGGATTTTTTAACGAATATTTTTTCCAACACGTGGATTTTTTAAAGAATATTTTTTCCAACACGTGGATTTTTTAAAGAATATTTTTTCCAACACGTGGATTTTTTAACGAATATTTTTTCCAACACGTGGATTTTTTAACGAATATTTTTTCCAACACGTGGATTTTTTAAAGAATATTTTTTCCAACACGTGGATTTTTTAAAGAATATTTTTTCCAACACGTGGATTTTTTAACGAATATTTTTTCCAACACGTGGATTTTTTAAAGAATATTTTTTCCAACACGTGAATTTTTTTAAAGAATATTTTTTCCAACACGTGGATTTTTTAAAGAATATATTTTCCAACACGTGGATTTTTTAAAGAATATTTTTCCCACACGCGGATTTTTTTAAGAATATTTTTTCCAACACGTGGATTTTTTAAAGAATATTTTTTCCAACACGTGGATTTTTTAAAGAATATTTTTTCCAACACGTGGATTTTTTTAAGAATATTTTTTCCAACACGTGGATTTTTTAACGAATATTTTTTCCAACACGTGGATTTTTTATAGAATATTTTTTCCAACACGTGGACTTTTTAAAAAATATTTTTTCCAACACGTGGATTTGTTTAAGAATATTTTTTCCAACACGTGGATTTTTTAAAGAATATTTTTTCCAACACGTGGATTTTTTAAAGAATATTTTTTCCAACAAGTGGATTTTTTAAAGAATATTTTTTCCAACACGTGGATTTTTTAAAGAATATTTTTTCCAACACGTGGATTTTTTAAACAATATTTTTTCCAACACGTGGATTTTTTAAAGTATATTTTTTCCAACACGTGGATTTTTTAAAGAATATTTTTTCCAACACGTGGATTTTTTTAAAGAATATTTTTTCCAACACGTGGATTTTTTAAAGAATATTTTTTCCAACACGTGGATTTTTTAAAGAATATTTTTTCCAACACGTGGATTTTTTAAAGAATATTTTTTCCAACACGTGGATTTTTTAAAGAATATTTTTTCCAACACGTGGATTTTTTAAAGAATATTTTTTCCAACACGTGGATTTTTTAAACAATATTTTTTCCAACACGTGGATTTTTTAAACAATATTTTTTCCAACACGTGGATTTTTTAAAGAATATTTTTTCCAACACGTGGATTTTTTAAAGAATATTTTCTCCAACACGTGGATTTTTTAAAGAATATTTTTTCCAACACGTGGATTTTTTAAAGAATATTTTTTCCAACACGTGGATTTTTTAAAGAATATTTTTTCCAACACGTGGATTTTTTAAAGTATATTTTTTCCAACACGTGGATTTTTTAAAGAATATTTTTTCCAACACGTGGATTTTTTAAAGAATATTTTTTCCAACACGTGGATTTTTTAAAGAATATTTTTTCCAACACGTGGATTTTTTAAAGAATATTTTTTCCAACACGTGGATTTTTTAAAGAATATTTTTTCCAACACGTGGATTTTTTAAAGAATATTTTTTCCAACACGTGAATTTTTTTAAAGAATATTTTTTCCAACACGTGGATTTTTTAAAGAATATTTTTTCCAACACGTGGATTTTTTAAAGAATATTTTTTCCAACACGTGGATTTTTTAAAGAATATTTTTTCCCACACGCGGATTTTTTTAAGAATATTTTTTCCAACACGTGGATTTTTTAAAGAATATTTTTTCCAACACGTGGATTTTTTAAAGAATATTTTTTCCAACACGTGGATTTTTTTAAAGAATATTTTTTCCAACACGTGGATTTTTTTAAGAATATTTTTTCCAACACGTGGATTTTTTAAAAAATATTTTTTCCAACACGTGGATTTGTTTAAGAATATTTTTTCCAACACGTGGATTTTTTAACGAATATTTTTTCCAACACGTGGATTTGTTTAAGAATATTTTTTCCAACACGTGGATTTTTTAACGAATATTTTTTCCAACACGTGGATTTTTTAAGAATATTTTTTCCAACACGTGGATTTTTTAAAGAATATTTTTTCCAACACGTGGATTTTTTAAAGAATATTTTTTCCAACTCGTGGATTTTTTTAAGAATATTTTTTCCAACTCGTGGATTTTTTTAAGAATATTTTTTCCAACACGTGGATTTGTTTAAGAATATTTTTTCCAACACGTGGATTTTTTAAAGAATATTTTTTCCAACACGTGGATTTTTTAAAGAATATTTTTTCCCACACGCGGATTTTTTTAAGAATATTTTTTCCAACACGTGGATTTTTTAAAAAATATTTTTTCCAACACGTGGATTTGTTTAAGAATATTTTTTCCAACACGTGGATTTTTTAAAAAATATTTTTTCCAACACGTGGATTTGTTTAAGAATATTTTTTCCAACACGTGGATTTTTTAACGAATATTTTTTCCAACTCGTGGATTTTTTAACGAATATTTTTTCCAACACGTGGATTTTTTTAAGAATATTTTTTCCAACACGTGGATTTTTTAAAGAATATTTTTTCCAACACGTGGATTTTTTAAAGAATATTTTTTCCAACTCGTGGATTTTTTTAAGAATATTTTTTCCAACACGTGGATTTGTTTAAGAATATTTTTTCCAACACGTGGATTTTTTAACGAATATTTTTTCCAACTCGTGGATTTTTTAACGAATATTTTTTCCAACACGTGGATTTTTTTAAGAATATTTTTTCCAACACGTGGATTTTTTAAAGAATATTTTTTCCAACACGTGGATTTTTTAAAGAATATTTTTTCCAACTCGTGGATTTTTTTAAGAATATTTTTTCCAACACGTGGATTTGTTTAAGAATATTTTTTCCAACACGTGGATTTTTTTAAGAATATTTTTTCCAACACGTGGATTTGTTTAAGAATATTTTTTCCAACACGTGGATTTTTTAAAGAATATTGTTTCCAACACGTGGATTTTTTAAAGAATATTTTCTCCAACACGTGGATTTTTTCAAGAATATTTTTTCCCACACGCGGATTTTTTCAAGAATATTTTTTCCCACACGCGGATTTTTTAAAGAATATTTTTTCCAACACGTGAGCTTTTTTAAAGAATATTTTTTCCAACACGTGGATTTTTTAAAGAATATTTTTTCCAACACGTGGATTTTTTAACGAATATTTTTTCCAACACGTGGATTTTTTAACGAATATTTTTTCCAACACGTGGATTTTTTAAAGAATATTTTCTCCAACACGTGGATTTTTTAAAGAATATTTTTTCCAACACGTGGATTTTTTAAAGAATATTTTTTCCAACACGTGGATTTTTTAAAGAATATTTTCTCCAACACGTGGATTTTTTAAAGAATATTTTTTCCAACACGTGGATTTTTTAAAGAATATTTTCTCCAACACGTGGATTTTTTAAAGAATATTTTTTCCAACACGTGGATTTTTTAAAGAATATTTTTTTCCAACACGTGGATTTTTTAAAGAATATTTTTTTCCAACACGTGGATTTTTTAAAGAATATTTTTTCCAACACGTGGATTTTTTAAAGAATATTTTTTCCAACACGTGGATTTTTTAAAGAATATTTTTTCCCACACGCGGATTTTTTTAAGAATATTTTTTCCAACACGTGGATTTTTTAAAGAATATTTTTTCCAACACGTGGATTTTTTAAAGAATATTTTTTCCAACACGTGGATTTTTTTAAAGAATATTTTTTCCAACACGTGGATTTTTTTAAGAATATTTTTTCCAACACGTGGATTTTTTAAAAAATATTTTTTCCAACACGTGGATTTGTTTAAGAATATTTTTTCCAACACGTGGATTTTTTAACGAATATTTTTTCCAACACGTGGATTTTTTAAGAATATTTTTTCCAACACGTGGATTTTTTAAAGAATATTTTTTCCAACACGTGGATTTTTTAAAGAATATTTTTTCCAACTCGTGGATTTTTTTAAGAATATTTTTTCCAACACGTGGATTTGTTTAAGAATATTTTTTCCAACACGTGGATTTTTTTAAGAATATTTTTTCCAACTCGTGGATTTTTTTAAGAATATTTTTTCCAACACGTGGATTTGTTTAAGAATATTTTTTCCAACACGTGGATTTTTTAAAGAATATTTTTTCCAACACGTGGATTTTTTAAAGAATATTTTTTCCCACACGCGGATTTTTTTAAGAATATTTTTTCCAACACGTGGATTTTTTAAAAAATATTTTTTCCAACACGTGGATTTGTTTAAGAATATTTTTTCCAACACGTGGATTTTTTAAAAAATATTTTTTCCAACACGTGGATTTGTTTAAGAATATTTTTTCCAACACGTGGATTTTTTAACGAATATTTTTTCCAACTCGTGGATTTTTTAACGAATATTTTTTCCAACACGTGGATTTTTTTAAGAATATTTTTTCCAACACGTGGATTTTTTAAAGAATATTTTTTCCAACACGTGGATTTTTTAAAGAATATTTTTTCCAACTCGTGGATTTTTTTAAGAATATTTTTTCCAACACGTGGATTTGTTTAAGAATATTTTTTCCAACACGTGGATTTTTTAACGAATATTTTTTCCAACTCGTGGATTTTTTAACGAATATTTTTTCCAACACGTGGATTTTTTTAAGAATATTTTTTCCAACACGTGGATTTTTTAAAGAATATTTTTTCCAACACGTGGATTTTTTAAAGAATATTTTTTCCAACTCGTGGATTTTTTTAAGAATATTTTTTCCAACACGTGGATTTGTTTAAGAATATTTTTTCCAACACGTGGATTTTTTTAAGAATATTTTTTCCAACACGTGGATTTGTTTAAGAATATTTTTTCCAACACGTGGATTTTTTAAAGAATATTGTTTCCAACACGTGGATTTTTTAAAGAATATTTTCTCCAACACGTGGATTTTTTCAAGAATATTTTTTCCCACACGCGGATTTTTTAAAGAATATTTTTTCCAACACGTGGATTTTTTAAAGAATATTTTTTCCAACACGTGGATTTTTTAACGAATATTTTTTCCAACACGTGGATTTTTTAACGAATATTTTTTCCAACACGTGGATTTTTTAAAGAATATTTTCTCCAACACGTGGATTTTTTAAAGAATATTTTTTCCAACACGTGGATTTTTTAAAGAATATTTTTTCCAACACGTGGATTTTTTAAAGAATATTTTTTCCAACACGTGGATTTTTTAAAGAATATTTTTTCCAACACGTGGATTTTTTAAAGAATATTTTCTCCAACACGTGGATTTTTTAAAGAATATTTTTTCCAACACGTGGATTTTTTAAAGAATATTTTTTCCAACACGTGGATTTTTTAAAGAATATTTTTTTCCAACACGTGGATTTTTTAAAGAATATTTTTTTCCAACACGTGGATTTTTTAAAGAATATTTTTTTCCAACACGTGGATTTTTTAAAGAATATTTTTTTCCAACACGTGGATTTTTTAAAGAATATTTTTTTCCAACACGTGGATTTTTTAAAGAATATTTTTTTCCAACACGTGGATTTTTTAAAGAATATTTTTTTCCAACACGTGGATTTTTTAAAGAATATTTTTTTCCAACACGTGGATTTTTTAAAGAATATTTTTTTCCAACACGTGGATTTTTTAAAGAATATTTTTTTCCAACACGTGGATTTTTTAAAGAATATTTTTTTCCAACACGTGGATTTTTTAAAGAATATTTTTTTCCAACACGTGGATTTTTTAAAGAATATTTTTTTCCAACACGTGGATTTTTTAAAGAATATTTTTTTCCAACACGTGGATTTTTTAAAGAATATTTTTTTCCAACACGTGGATTTTTTAAGAATATTTTTTTCCAACACGTGGATTTTTTAAAGAATATTTTTTTCCAACACGTGGATTTTTTAAAGAATATTTTTTTCCAACACGTGGATTTTTTAAAGAATATTTTTTTCCAACACGTGGATTTTTTAAAGAATATTTTTTTCCAACACGTGGATTTTTTAAAGAATATTTTTTTCCAACACGTGGATTTTTTAAAGAATATTTTTTCCAACACGTGGATTTTTTAAAGAATATTTTTTTCCAACACGTGGATTTTTTAAAGAATATTTTTTTCCAACACGTGGATTTTTTAAAGAATATTTTTTTCCAACACGTGGATTTTTTAAAGAATATTTTTTTCCAACACGTGGATTTTTTAAAGAATATTTTTTTCCAACACGTGGATTTTTTAAAGAATATTTTTTTCCAACACGTGGATTTTTTAAAGAATATTTTTTTCCAACACGTGGATTTTTTAAAGAATATTTTTTTCCAACACGTGGATTTTTTAAAGAATATTTTTTTCCAACACGTGGATTTTTTAAAGAATATTTTTTTCCAACACGTGGATTTTTTAAAGAATATTTTTTTCCAACACGTGGATTTTTTAAAGAATATTTTTTTCCAACACGTGGATTTTTTAAAGAATATTTTTTTCCAACACGTGGATTTTTTAAAGAATATTTTTTTCCAACACGTGGATTTTTTAAAGAATATTTTTTTCCAACACGTGGATTTTTTAAAGAATATTTTTTTCCAACACGTGGATTTTTTAAAGAATATTTTTTTCCAACACGTGGATTTTTTAAAGAATATTTTTTTCCAACACGTGGATTTTTTAAAGAATATTTTTTTCCAACACGTGGATTTTTTAAAGAATATTTTTTTCCAACACGTGGATTTTTTAAAGAATATTTTTTTCCAACACGTGGATTTTTTAAAGAATATTTTTTTCCAACACGTGGATTTTTTAAAGAATATTTTTTTCCAACACGTGGATTTTTTAAAGAATATTTTTTTCCAACACGTGGATTTTTTAAAGAATATTTTTTTCCAACACGTGGATTTTTTAAAGAATATTTTTTTCCAACACGTGGATTTTTTAAAGAATATTTTTTCCAACACGTGGATTTTTTAAAGAATATTTTTTTCCAACACGTGGATTTTTTAAAGAATATTTTTTTCCAACACGTGGATTTTTTAAAGAATATTTTTTTCCAACACGTGGATTTTTTAAAGAATATTTTTTCCAACACGTGGATTTTTTAAAGAATATTTTTTTCCAACACGTGGATTTTTTAAAGAATATTTTTTTCCAACACGTGGATTTTTTAAAGAATATTTTTTTCCAACACGTGGATTTTTTAAAGAATATTTTTTTCCAACACGTGGATTTTTTAAAGAATATTTTTTTCCAACACGTGGATTTTTTAAAGAATATTTTTTTCCAACACGTGGATTTTTTAAAGAATATTTTTTTCCAACACGTGGATTTTTTAAAGAATATTTTTTTCCAACACGTGGATTTTTTAAAGAATATTTTTTTCCAACACGTGGATTTTTTAAAGAATATTTTTTCCAACACGTGGATTTTTTAAAGAATATTTTTTTCCAACACGTGGATTTTTTAAAGAATATTTTTTTCCAACACGTGGATTTTTTAAAGAATATTTTTTTCCAACACGTGGATTTTTTAAAGAATATTTTTTTCCAACACGTGGATTTTTTAAAGAATATTTTTTTCCAACACGTGGATTTTTTAAAGAATATTTTTTTCCAACACGTGGATTTTTTAAAGAATATTTTTTTCCAACACGTGGATTTTTTAAAGAATATTTTTTTCCAACACGTGGATTTTTTAAAGAATATTTTTTTCCAACACGTGGATTTTTTAAAGAATATTTTTTTCCAACACGTGGATTTTTAAAGAATATTTTTTTCCAACACGTGGATTTTTTAAAGAATATTTTTTTCCAACACGTGGATTTTTTAAAGAATATTTTTTTCCAACACGTGGATTTTTTAAAGAATATTTTTTTCCAACACGTGGATTTTTTAAAGAATATTTTTTTCCAACACGTGGATTTTTTAAAGAATATTTTTTTCCAACACGTGGATTTTTTAAAGAATATTTTTTTCCAACACGTGGATTTTTTAAAGAATATTTTTTTCCAACACGTGGATTTTTTAAAGAATATTTTTTTCCAACACGTGGATTTTTTAAAGAATATTTTTTTCCAACACGTGGATTTTTTAAAGAATATTTTTTTCCAACACGTGGATTTTTTAAAGAATATTTTTTTCCAACACGTGGATTTTTTAAAGAATATTTTTTTCCAACACGTGGATTTTTTAAAGAATATTTTTTTCCAACACGTGGATTTTTTAAAGAATATTTTTTTCCAACACGTGGATTTTTTAAAGAATATTTTTTTCCAACACGTGGATTTTTTAAAGAATATTTTTTTCCAACACGTGGATTTTTTAAAGAATATTTTTTTCCAACACGTGGATTTTTTAAAGAATATTTTTTTCCAACACGTGGATTTTTTAAAGAATATTTTTTTCCAACACGTGGATTTTTTAAAGAATATTTTTTTCCAACACGTGGATTTTTTAAAGAATATTTTTTTCCAACACGTGGATTTTTTAAAGAATATTTTTTTCCAACACGTGGATTTTTTAAAGAATATTTTTTTCCAACACGTGGATTTTTTAAAGAATATTTTTTTCCAACACGTGGATTTTTTAAAGAATATTTTTTTCCAACACGTGGATTTTTTAAAGAATATTTTTTTCCAACACGTGGATTTTTTAAAGAATATTTTTTTCCAACACGTGGATTTTTTAAAGAATATTTTTTTCCAACACGTGGATTTTTTAAAGAATATTTTTTTCCAACACGTGGATTTTTTAAAGAATATTTTTTTCCAACACGTGGATTTTTTAAAGAATATTTTTTTCCAACACGTGGATTTTTTAAAGAATATTTTTTTCCAACACGTGGATTTTTTAAAGAATATTTTTTTCCAACACGTGGATTTTTTAAAGAATATTTTTTTCCAACACGTGGATTTTTTAAAGAATATTTTTTTCCAACACGTGGATTTTTTAAAGAATATTTTTTTCCAACACGTGGATTTTTTAAAGAATATTTTTTTCCAACACGTGGATTTTTTAAAGAATATTTTTTTCCAACACGTGGATTTTTTAAAGAATATTTTTTTCCAACACGTGGATTTTTTAAAGAATATTTTTTTTCCAACACGTGGATTTTTTAAAGAATATTTTTTTCCAACACGTGGATTTTTTAAAGAATATTTTTTTCCAACACGTGGATTTTTTAAAGAATATTTTTTTCCAACACGTGGATTTTTTAAAGAATATTTTTTTCCAACACGTGGATTTTTTAAAGAATATTTTTTTCCAACACGTGGATTTTTTAAAGAATATTTTTTTCCAACACGTGGATTTTTTAAAGAATATTTTTTTCCAACACGTGGATTTTTTAAAGAATATTTTTTTCCAACACGTGGATTTTTTAAAGAATATTTTTTTCCAACACGTGGATTTTTTAAAGAATATTTTTTTCCAACACGTGGATTTTTTAAAGAATATTTTTTTCCAACACGTGGATTTTTTAAAGAATATTTTTTTCCAACACGTGGATTTTTTAAAGAATATTTTTTTCCAACACGTGGATTTTTTAAAGAATATTTTTTTCCAACACGTGGATTTTTTAAAGAATATTTTTTTCCAACACGTGGATTTTTTAAAGAATATTTTTTTCCAACACGTGGATTTTTTAAAGAATATTTTTTTCCAACACGTGGATTTTTTAAAGAATATTTTTTTCCAACACGTGGATTTTTTAAAGAATATTTTTTTCCAACACGTGGATTTTTTAAAGAATATTTTTTTCCAACACGTGGATTTTTTAAAGAATATTTTTTTCCAACACGTGGATTTTTTAAAGAATATTTTTTTCCAACACGTGGATTTTTTAAAGAATATTTTTTTCCAACACGTGGATTTTTTAAAGAATATTTTTTTCCAACACGTGGATTTTTTAAAGAATATTTTTTTCCAACACGTGGATTTTTTAAAGAATATTTTTTTCCAACACGTGGATTTTTTAAAGAATATTTTTTTCCAACACGTGGATTTTTTAAAGAATATTTTTTTCCAACACGTGGATTTTTTAAAGAATATTTTTTTCCAACACGTGGATTTTTTAAAGAATATTTTTTTCCAACACGTGGATTTTTTAAAGAATATTTTTTTCCAACACGTGGATTTTTTAAAGAATATTTTTTTCCAACACGTGGATTTTTTAAAGAATATTTTTTTCCAACACGTGGATTTTTTAAAGAATATTTTTTTCCAACACGTGGATTTTTTAAAGAATATTTTTTTCCAACACGTGGATTTTTTAAAGAATATTTTTTTCCAACACGTGGATTTTTTAAAGAATATTTTTTTCCAACACGTGGATTTTTTAAAGAATATTTTTTTCCAACACGTGGATTTTTTAAAGAATATTTTTTTCCAACACGTGGATTTTTTAAAGAATATTTTTTTCCAACACGTGGATTTTTTAAAGAATATTTTTTTCCAACACGTGGATTTTTTAAAGAATATTTTTTTCCAACACGTGGATTTTTTAAAGAATATTTTTTTCCAACACGTGGATTTTTTAAAGAATATTTTTTTCCAACACGTGGATTTTTTAAAGAATATTTTTTTCCAACACGTGGATTTTTTAAAGAATATTTTTTTCCAACACGTGGATTTTTTAAAGAATATTTTTTTCCAACACGTGGATTTTTTAAAGAATATTTTTTTCCAACACGTGGATTTTTTAAAGAATATTTTTTTCCAACACGTGGATTTTTTAAAGAATATTTTTTTCCAACACGTGGATTTTTTAAAGAATATTTTTTTCCAACACGTGGATTTTTTAAAGAATATTTTTTTCCAACACGTGGATTTTTTAAAGAATATTTTTTCCAACACGTGGATTTTTTAAAGAATATTTTTTTCCAACACGTGGATTTTTTAAAGAATATTTTTTTCCAACACGTGGATTTTTTAAAGAATATTTTTTTCCAACACGTGGATTTTTTAAAGAATATTTTTTTCCAACACGTGGATTTTTTAAAGAATATTTTTTTCCAACACGTGGATTTTTTAAAGAATATTTTTTTCCAACACGTGGATTTTTTAAAGAATATTTTTTTCCAACACGTGGATTTTTTAAAGAATATTTTTTTCCAACACGTGGATTTTTTAAAGAATATTTTTTTCCAACACGTGGATTTTTTAAAGAATATTTTTTTCCAACACGTGGATTTTTTAAAGAATATTTTTTTCCAACACGTGGATTTTTTAAAGAATATTTTTTTCCAACACGTGGATTTTTTAAAGAATATTTTTTTCCAACACGTGGATTTTTTAAAGAATATTTTTTTCCAACACGTGGATTTTTTAAAGAATATTTTTTTCCAACACGTGGATTTTTTAAAGAATATTTTTTTCCAACACGTGGATTTTTTAAAGAATATTTTTTTCCAACACGTGGATTTTTTAAAGAATATTTTTTTCCAACACGTGGATTTTTTAAAGAATATTTTTTTCCAACACGTGGATTTTTTAAAGAATATTTTTTCCAACACGTGGATTTTTTAAAGAATATTTTTTTCCAACACGTGGATTTTTTAAAGAATATTTTTTTCCAACACGTGGATTTTTTAAAGAATATTTTTTTCCAACACGTGGATTTTTTAAAGAATATTTTTTTCCAACACGTGGATTTTTTAAAGAATATTTTTTTCCAACACGTGGATTTTTTAAAGAATATTTTTTTCCAACACGTGGATTTTTTAAAGAATATTTTTTTCCAACACGTGGATTTTTTAAAGAATATTTTTTTCCAACACGTGGATTTTTTAAAGAATATTTTTTTCCAACACGTGGATTTTTTAAAGAATATTTTTTTCCAACACGTGGATTTTTTAAAGAATATTTTTTTCCAACACGTGGATTTTTTAAAGAATATTTTTTTCCAACACGTGGATTTTTTAAAGAATATTTTTTTCCAACACGTGGATTTTTTAAAGAATATTTTTTTCCAACACGTGGATTTTTTAAAGAATATTTTTTCCAACACGTGGATTTTTAAAGAATATTTTTTTCCAACACGTGGATTTTTTAAAGAATATTTTTTTCCAACACGTGGATTTTTTAAAGAATATTTTTTTCCAACACGTGGATTTTTTAAAGAATATTTTTTTCCAACACGTGGATTTTTTAAAGAATATTTTTTTCCAACACGTGGATTTTTTAAAGAATATTTTTTTCCAACACGTGGATTTTTTAAAGAATATTTTTTTCCAACACGTGGATTTTTTAAAGAATATTTTTTTCCAACACGTGGATTTTTTAAAGAATATTTTTTTCCAACACGTGGATTTTTTAAAGAATATTTTTTTCCAACACGTGGATTTTTTAAAGAATATTTTTTTCCAACACGTGGATTTTTTAAAGAATATTTTTTTCCAACACGTGGATTTTTTAAAGAATATTTTTTTCCAACACGTGGATTTTTTAAAGAATATTTTTTTCCAACACGTGGATTTTTTAAAGAATATTTTTTTCCAACACGTGGATTTTTTAAAGAATATTTTTTTCCAACACGTGGATTTTTTAAAGAATATTTTTTTCCAACACGTGGATTTTTTAAAGAATATTTTTTTCCAACACGTGGATTTTTTAAAGAATATTTTTTTCCAACACGTGGATTTTTTAAAGAATATTTTTTTCCAACACGTGGATTTTTTAAAGAATATTTTTTTCCAACACGTGGATTTTTTAAAGAATATTTTTTTCCAACACGTGGATTTTTTAAAGAATATTTTTTTCCAACACGTGGATTTTTTAAAGAATATTTTTTTCCAACACGTGGATTTTTTAAAGAATATTTTTTTCCAACACGTGGATTTTTTAAAGAATATTTTTTTCCAACACGTGGATTTTTTAAAGAATATTTTTTTCCAACACGTGGATTTTTTAAAGAATATTTTTTTCCAACACGTGGATTTTTTAAAGAATATTTTTTTCCAACACGTGGATTTTTTAAAGAATATTTTTTTCCAACACGTGGATTTTTTAAAGAATATTTTTTTCCAACACGTGGATTTTTTAAAGAATATTTTTTTCCAACACGTGGATTTTTTAAAGAATATTTTTTCCAACACGTGGATTTTTTAAAGAATATTTTTTTCCAACACGTGGATTTTTTAAAGAATATTTTTTTCCAACACGTGGATTTTTTAAAGAATATTTTTTTCCAACACGTGGATTTTTTAAAGAATATTTTTTTCCAACACGTGGATTTTTTAAAGAATATTTTTTTCCAACACGTGGATTTTTTAAAGAATATTTTTTTCCAACACGTGGATTTTTTAAAGAATATTTTTTTCCAACACGTGGATTTTTTAAAGAATATTTTTTTCCAACACGTGGATTTTTTAAAGAATATTTTTTTCCAACACGTGGATTTTTTAAAGAATATTTTTTTCCAACACGTGGATTTTTTAAAGAATATTTTTTTCCAACACGTGGATTTTTTAAAGAATATTTTTTTCCAACACGTGGATTTTTTAAAGAATATTTTTTTCCAACACGTGGATTTTTTAAAGAATATTTTTTTCCAACACGTGGATTTTTTAAAGAATATTTTTTTCCAACACGTGGATTTTTTAAAGAATATTTTTTCCAACACGTGGATTTTTTAAAGAATATTTTTTTCCAACACGTGGATTTTTTAAAGAATATTTTTTTCCAACACGTGGATTTTTTAAAGAATATTTTTTTCCAACACGTGGATTTTTTAAAGAATATTTTTTTCCAACACGTGGATTTTTTAAAGAATATTTTTTTCCAACACGTGGATTTTTTAAAGAATATTTTTTTCCAACACGTGGATTTTTTAAAGAATATTTTTTTCCAACACGTGGATTTTTTAAAGAATATTTTTTTCCAACACGTGGATTTTTTAAAGAATATTTTTTTCCAACACGTGGATTTTTTAAAGAATATTTTTTTCCAACACGTGGATTTTTTAAAGAATATTTTTTTCCAACACGTGGATTTTTTAAAGAATATTTTTTTCCAACACGTGGATTTTTTAAAGAATATTTTTTTCCAACACGTGGATTTTTTAAAGAATATTTTTTTCCAACACGTGGATTTTTTAAAGAATATTTTTTTCCAACACGTGGATTTTTTAAAGAATATTTTTTTCCAACACGTGGATTTTTTAAAGAATATTTTTTTCCAACACGTGGATTTTTTAAAGAATATTTTTTTCCAACACGTGGATTTTTTAAAGAATATTTTTTTCCAACACGTGGATTTTTTAAAGAATATTTTTTTCCAACACGTGGATTTTTTAAAGAATATTTTTTTCCAACACGTGGATTTTTTAAAGAATATTTTTTTCCAACACGTGGATTTTTTAAAGAATATTTTTTTCCAACACGTGGATTTTTTAAAGAATATTTTTTTCCAACACGTGGATTTTTTAAAGAATATTTTTTTCCAACACGTGGATTTTTTAAAGAATATTTTTTTCCAACACGTGGATTTTTTAAAGAATATTTTTTTCCAACACGTGGATTTTTTAAAGAATATTTTTTTCCAACACGTGGATTTTTTAAAGAATATTTTTTTCCAACACGTGGATTTTTTAAAGAATATTTTTTTTCCAACACGTGGATTTTTTAAAGAATATTTTTTTCCAACACGTGGATTTTTTAAAGAATATTTTTTTCCAACACGTGGATTTTTTAAAGAATATTTTTTTCCAACACGTGGATTTTTTAAAGAATATTTTTTTCCAACACGTGGATTTTTTAAAGAATATTTTTTTCCAACACGTGGATTTTTTAAAGAATATTTTTTTCCAACACGTGGATTTTTTAAAGAATATTTTTTTCCAACACGTGGATTTTTTAAAGAATATTTTTTTCCAACACGTGGATTTTTTAAAGAATATTTTTTTCCAACACGTGGATTTTTTAAAGAATATTTTTTTCCAACACGTGGATTTTTTAAAGAATATTTTTTTCCAACACGTGGATTTTTTAAAGAATATTTTTTTCCAACACGTGGATTTTTTAAAGAATATTTTTTTCCAACACGTGGATTTTTTAAAGAATATTTTTTTCCAACACGTGGATTTTTTAAAGAATATTTTTTTCCAACACGTGG